>NC_057804.1:119470255-119472987 GCF_018294505.1 Triticum aestivum
TCCTCTGTCCAGGAGTTGCAAGTAGTTTCTGGTGTTTGTAGTATGCTGGAGGCCGTGGACAGCGCTGACCGTAGGGGTGGGCTGTGATGCGGTAGGCACGTGGCCGGGTATACCGGGCGCCTGTTTGGTGTCACGGAACCCTGTTCACATCGTTTGGGGCTGTGAGCGAAACTCCGGCCGGATCTCCTCATGGATGGAACCCGAATAGGCGATAAACCTGGACTAGAGACTTGAGTGTTTAGGTAGGTCGTGGTCTACACCCACGTCGGCTTTCGCTTGAAGTCTGCCGAGCACATGTCGTGTGCAGACGCTAAGTGGTGGAAACATGTATGAAGAAGTACACCCCTGCAGGGTTAATATCATCTATTCGAATAGCCGTGTCCGCGGAAAAGGACTTCTGGGTTGCTTATATCAGTTCATAGACAAGTGAAAGTGGATACTTTAAAATGCGCAAGATAAGCGTGAGTGCTATGGATGGTGTTCTCGTAGGGAGACGGGAGCGGATCCATAGTGGTGTATTGATATGGTGAATATGTGGACTCGTGTGCGCCACCTCAAAAGAGTCGCTTGCAGTCGTAGTTTAGGATAGCCACCGAGTCAAAGCTGGCTTGCTGCAGTTAAACCCCACCATCCCTTTGTTGATAATGATGCATATGTAGTTAGTTCTGATGTAAGTCTTGCTGGGTACATTTGTACTCATGTTTGCCTATTTTATGTTTTTGCAGAGAGACTTCAGTCTCATTAGTAGTTCCGCTTGGACTTCGACGTTTAGCTTGTTACCTCAGCTACGATCTTGTGCCCCGACAGGATCTGGTAGATAGTCAGACTTCTCAGCCTTTTTCATTTCTAGATGTCTGTACTCAGACATGATAGCTTCCGCTTGTGCTTTGATTTGTATGCTCTGAGTGTTGGGTCGTGAGACCCCTGTTTGTAATATCTCGCTCCTCGGAGCCTATTGAATAAACTACTTGAGTCGTAGAGTCATTTTGTGATGCCATGTTGTATTGCACATATCGAGCATATTGTGTGTATGTTATTGAAATGCTTGGTATGTGTGGGATCTGACCATCTAGTTGTTTATCTTTAGTAGCCTCTCTTACGGGGAAATGTCTCCTAGTGTTTCCACCGAGCCATGGTAGCTTGCTACTGCTCCGGAACACTTAGGCTGGCCGGCATGTGTCCTTCTTCGTTCCTGTGTCTGTCCCTTCGGGGAAATGTCACGCGATGAATACCGGAGTCCTGTTAGCCCGCTACAGCCCGGTTCACCGGAGTCCTGCTAGCCCAGTGCTACAGCCTGGTTTTCACTCGCTGATGACCGACACGTTCGATGCTGGGTCATGGATGCCTGTCCCTGTAAGTCTGTGCCACTTTGGGTTTACGACTAGCCATGTCAGCCCGGGCTCCTTATCATATGGATGCTAGCGACACTGTCATATACGTGTGCCAAAAGGCGCAAACGGTCCCGGGCTAAGGTAAGGCGACACCCGTGGGAATACCGTGCGTGAGGCCGCAAAGTGATATGAGGTGTTACATGCTAGATCGATGTGGCATTGAGTCGGGGTCCTGACAGCGTTGGTATCAGAGCTTGACTGCCTGTAGGATTATCAAGCCAAACTGGTCGAAGTTGAGTCTAGAAATTCTTTAGTTATATAAGGGAATTGATTGTGGGATGGAACGTAAGGCTCTTTTTACTCCTTATACCTTATGCCTTCAGATCTGAGTCATCATCTTCTCTTCTACGGGGATTAAGAACTAGGCTATCTCTTCTTTCTATCAGGATCACGTGTTACTAATCCGTAGACTTATAGAATTGTTGGAATTAAGCCTCGTTTCAGCTCCTATTACTTCCGTATGTTAATCGTTGATCTTGAAACCTTGATATTGTGCCTTTGAGTGGTTATGCCACCATTTTTGTGAATGTCTCAAATCTTTTCTGAGCATTTACAGCCGTTATGCTGTCCGAGTCATCCCAGGTTTCTAAATAGTCTGATGCATTTGCAAAATCCTTTCCCTCTGGTTTCGATGTTCCTTTATGCCAGCTCAATCACACTAATTGTTGAGTTGAGGTATTCTATTGCCTTGACATTATATTGGAGTTACTATTATGACCCTATGTGTCTTAGGGGATCATCTAGTAATTAGCCAGGATTTGTGTTCCCAGTGTGATGATTCTGGCCATCATTCTCGAAAGCATCCCGTGATGCTACTTAGTAGTAGGTATTCTATTCCTGGGTTCTTGAACCCGAGATTCACTCTACTTACTTCATGTTGATAGTGTTTGCTAGTCCCTTTAGGATAGTAGTAACCTTTGCGATAGTCCTCGAGGTTCGTGGTACATCCTTCTTCCAATTACCATGAACCATTCTTGGCAGGAGTTCTTCTGAACCAAAAGATGACAACAAGAGTGCTGTCGATGAGTTCTCCATGCTACATTGTGACTCTGCCAGCTCTACCTTTCCGCATGGGTTATCCGGAAGAATTATGTTGAACTTGGTTCGACATACTAGTCTATGCATCCACAACTCAGAAAGTTATATGTTCCTTTGAGTTGTCCCTCTTTAGTTGTCTACTGACCTTCGTCTATCAATTGATAGTCAAGAGTATGCGTGCGTTCGTTTATCGATGCCTACTACTTTTGTGGTCCGTCAAGCCATTCTATCGCGGAATGACTAGGAGAAACAAACTCCAGTACCTCTTCCATATCCAGGATTGGGTCAAAGAAGTTGTGCTCC
>NC_057804.1:119476852-119481611 GCF_018294505.1 Triticum aestivum
GCGCACACCACCGAGCGGAGCTCGCCGCCATCGTCACCGTACCCATGGCCACCGGCCACCCCTAGCCTCACCGACGCCCCAGGAAGCTCCGCCGGTCCTCCCTCGTCCTCCTCGTCGTCTCACGCGACCAGAAGAGGCCCGGAACACCGCCCCCGATGTTTTTCCCCTCGCCGGCCGCCGAGGATCTTCTCCGTCGATTCGGCCACTCCGGCGCGCCCCCGAGCCCACTAACCCTCCCTGCAGCTCCGCGGTGAGCCCTCGACCCGATTCCCCCTCTCCCCGTGCCCCACCTCCCTCTCTAGCTAGCCCCACCACTTTGCCCGAGAATCTCTCGCCGCCGGCCATGGCGTGGCCGTGGCCACAGCCACCCCAGCTCGTATCCGAGCCCACTGACGTGCTCATCGTGATCTCAGGAGTCCGTAGCACGCCCCAGCTCCTCCTGCCGTGCTTCCTAACCCCGACCCCGAGATTGCCCGAACTCCGGCAGCCGCAAAGGAGCTCGCCGCCGGCAGCTCCGGCCACCCCAGCTGCTGTCACTTACCTCTTTAGATGCGCCTTCCTCCCAGGAACCCGTAGGAGCAAACCGCACGTCAAATGGTGCTCCGTAGCGAGCGCACGGCGCACCTCCGCTGTCGGCCGTGGTCGTCGCCGGCGACACTCCGGCGACTGCCGACGTGGCACGCCTAATTAGCACTAATGACGCTCTAAACACCCCCCCACAGCCACTGACAGTGGGCCCCGTAGTGGGTCAAAGCCCGGGTCAACGCGGGATTAGCCCCTGTGTCACTGACGTGTGGACCCCACACGTCAGGTTTGACCTGGACCGCCCGTTGACCTGCTGAGGTCAGCATGAGGTCATGCTGACGCCATAATTCATTTTCTGGAATTATTTTAATTCTAAATATTCAGGAAATTCCAGAAAATGCCTAAAACTTCTAAAAATCATAGAAAATTAACCGTAACTCCAAATTAAATAAATTATATATGAAAAATTATCAGAAAAATTCAAGGAATCCATCTGTACCATTTTCATGCATGTTAGAACAACTTATCACTACTGTTTAGGACAAATGAAGTGAATGACATTTAAATAACCCCATATGGAGTTTGAATTTGAATTTTGGATTCAAACCAACTTCATTTAATCTGGTTTTAGGTGCATTAGCCCAAAACACATTCATATTGCCATGTCATAGCATGCATCATATTGTGCATTGCATTGATCGTGTCTTTTCTGTATTTGCCGGTAATTGTCCCCTCTCGATAGACGTGACACCGATGATGCGATCGTTGACACTGACGAAGACTCAATGTTATCTTCAGAAGTGCCAGGCAAGCAAAACCCCCTTGTTCATTCCGATAAAATCCCACTCTCTCGCTCCTGCTCTCTTTTTACTGCATTAGGACAACACCGAATCATCTGTTACATGCTGCGGTAGTTGAACCCCTTTATCCTCTGCATGACCTGTCATTGCCACAGTAAATAGATGAAACCCACTAGCATGAGTAGGAGTTGTTTGAGCCCTGTTGTGCCTACTCATTCATGCTTGTTTGTCATGCCTGCTATTGCTTAGAGTCGAGTCAGGTCTGATTCATCGGGGATGAATCAGAGGTGTGTGAACATGTCCTACTGTGTGTGAGCTAAGTGTGTGAACACGATTTGGTAAAGGTAGCGGTGAGAGGCCATGTAGGAGTACATGGTGGGTTGTCTCATTGTAGCCGTCCTCAGGAACTGAGTTCTGTGTTTGTGATCCATGATTCAGCTACTACCATACATTGGGCCCTGAAATATGACCCCGCTCGACTTCTTATTCACCCTTGTCCTCTGTCCAGGAGTTGCAAGTAGTTTCTGGTGTTTGTAGTATGCTGGAGGCCGTGGACAGCGCTGACCGTAGGGGTGGGCTGTGATGCGGTAGGCACGTGGCCGGGTATACCGGGCGCCCGTTTGGTGTCACGGAACCCTGTTCACATCGTTTGGGGCTGTGAGCGAAACTCCGGCCAGATCTCCTCATGGATGGAACCCGAATAGGCGATAAACCTGGACTAGAGACTTGAGTGTTTAGGTAGGTCGTGGTCTACACCCACGTCGGCTTTCGCTTGAAGTCTGCCGAGCACATGTCGTGTGCAGACGCTAAGTGGTGGAAACATGTATGAAGAAGTACACCCCTGCAGGGTTAACATCATCTATTCGAATAGCCGTGTCCACGGAAAAGGACTTTTGGGTTGCTTATATCAGTTCATAGACAAGTGAAAGTGGATACTTTAAAATGCGCAAGATAAGCGTGAGTGCTATGGATGGCGTTCTCGTAGGGAGACGGGAGCGGATCCATAGTGGTGTATTGATATGGTGAATATGTGGACTCGTGTGCGCCACCTCAAAAGAGTCGCTTGCAGTCGTAGTTTAGGATAGCCACCGAGTCAAAGCTGGCTTGCTGCAGTTAAACCCCACCATCCCTTTGTTGATAATGATGCATATGTAGTTAGTTCTGATGTAAGTCTTGCTGGGTACATTTGTACTCATGTTTGCCTATTTTATGTTTTTGCAGAGAGACTTCAGTCTCATTAGTAGTTCCGCTTGGACTTCGACGTTTAGCTTGTTACCTCAGCTACGATCTTGTGCCCCGACAGGATCTGGTAGATAGTCAGACTTCTCAGCCTTTTTCATTTCTAGATGTCTGTACTCAGACATGATAGCTTCCGCTTGTGCTTTGATTTGTATGCTCTGAGTGTTGGGTCCTGAGACCCCTGTTTGTAATATCTCGCTCCTCGGAGCCTATTGAATAAGCTACTGGAGTCGTAGAGTCATTTTGTGATGCCATGTTGTATTGCACATATCGAGCATATTGTGTGTATGTTATTGAAATGCTTGGTATGTGTGGGATCTGACCATCTAGTTGTTTATCTTTAGTAGCTTCTCTTACGGGGAAATGTCTCCTAGTGTTTCCACCGAGCCATGGTAGCTTGCTACTGCTCCGGAACACTTAGGCTGGCCGGCATGTGTCCTTCTTCGTTCCTGTGTCTGTCCCTTCGGGGAAATGTCACGCGATGAATACCGGAGTCCTGTTAGCCTGCTACAGCCCGGTTCACCGGAGTCCTGCTAGCCCAGTGCTACAGCCTGGTTTTCACTCGCTGATGACCGACACGTTCGATGCTGGGTCATGGATGCCTGTCCCTGTAAGTCTGTGCCACTTTGGGTTTACGACTAGCCATGTCAGCCCGGGCTCCTTATCATATGGATGCTAGCGACACTGTAATATACGTGTGCCAAAAGGCGCAAACGGTCCCGGGCTAAGGTAAGGCGACACCCGTGGGAATACCGTGCGTGAGGCCGCAAAGTGATATGAGGTGTTACATGCTAGATCGATGTGGCATTGAGTCGGGGTCCTGACACTAGGCCAGTTTAAAGATGGCACTGTTCGAAGCTCCGTATGGACGCAGATGTAGAACACCATTGATGTGGGATGAGGTAGGAGACCGTCAATTGTTTGGACCAGATTTGATCAAGGAATCAGAAGAGAAGGTTAAACTGATCAGAGACAGACTAAAGATTGCTCAGTCCAGACAGAAGAGTTATGCAGATTCAAAATGCAAGGAAGTAACCTATGAAATTGGAGAAAGAGCTTATTTACGAGTATCACCTTTGAGGGGAGTAAAACGTTTTGGAGTTAAGGGAAAGTTAGCCCCGAGATTTGTAGGACCGTATCGTATTTTGGGACGGATGGGAGAAGTTGCCTACAAGCTGGAGTTACCTGAAGGGTTGTCAGGAGTTCACGATGTGTTTCACGCATCACAACTGAAGAAGTGCCATGCTGAGATGGCTGATATACCATTGAATGATACAGTACCTTTGGAGGAGATTCAGCTGGATAATAATCTGATCTATGAGGAGAAGCCAGTAAAGATTCTTGAGTTTGATAGTCGAGTCACTCGCAACAAGGTGATCAAGTTTTGCAAAGTTCAGTGGAGTCATCATACTGAGGAGGAAGCCACCTGGGAGCGAGAAGAGGATATTCGCAAGGACCACCCGCACCTATTTTCTAGCCAACCCGAATCTCGAGGGCGAGATTCATCTTAAGGGGGGTAGGTTTGTAACATCCCAAATTTCCAATTTGGTATGTTATACATAGGTCATCCATGCATATCATACTTTATTGCTTTTTCGTTTGCAATCCTCGAAATCCTAAGCAACTCAAGGACCTTCGGAGAGAGTTGGGGATTTTCCAATTTTCATATTTGAATTTTTTTATCAAATAGTGAAGACGAGGATTTTGATTTTTAATTATTTCTCTTCGGAAAATATTTCATTTTAAATAATAAATGAGGGGAGATAATATGACTTCTCCAAAACAATTGAAATATCGGAGGAAAAATGTTAAAATCATTATTTGGATTTTATTTGAGTTTATTTGGAATTTTATTTGCCCTAGAAAAATTTGCATGTTTTAAAAATTGCATTTTAGGGGCCAAGAAAAGTTCATCCTGTTCTAAATATTTTATTTAGACGGAGCAAACTTGTTTTGGAATTTTTAGATTTTATTTATATTTTTTTCTAGGATTTTTTTAATCGGCGAAATGTTTTAAAAAAAACCCGCGCCCGACCGGGTCAAGGGCCCAGCCAGGCCGGCCTGCCTCGCCGCCGCCTCCCCGCGCGCGCCGCCGTGCGCCGCACGGACGCTGAGGGGAGTCCGAGCCGGACTCCTCCCCGGGCGCCCCCTTCCCCAAGCCGGAGCCGCCCCCCCCTCCTTAAATACCCCGCCCC
>NC_057804.1:119482086-119644072 GCF_018294505.1 Triticum aestivum
GCCGCCGCCGTCTCGCCGAGCGCCGCCGCCCCTCACCTAGCCCCGCCGGAGCCGCCCGCCCTGCCGGACGACCTCGCCGGAGGTAGCCACCCCGCCGCCGGGTTTTTTTTCGAATAAAACCCCCTTCGGTTTTTTTTGAGAAAAACCTTGGTTCGTTTTTTATAGATTGGTTTTATTCTTCGGTTGATTTTCTTAGCGAGCGTTCGCTCGTTCGTTCGTTTTGACGAACGTGTTCATCGTTTAGTTTCTGCTAGCTAACGTTCGATCGTTTAGCCGTTCGTCATTTTTCTTTTATCGGATTTATTCCGCGATTATTCTGATCGCGATTTCTGATCCGATGTTCGAACCTGTTTATCTTTTTGCTTGTTTATCGGAATCAGGCGATTCAAGCGCCTGGAGTTTCATCTCAAAACCTTCTTTCCGAATAATCAACTCAAACAAGTTTTTATCTCTGTAAAATTTGACCCTAGTTCAGATTAGTTAACAGATCTTGTTTCTTTTGCCGTTTGAGTTTCGTTGCTCCGTTTGATTTGATTCTTTTTGCAAACCGGAGTTCTTAAGTTGAACTCTCTGGTCAAACTCTTTTATTTGGAGTTCTACTTGTGCATCTTTGATTGTTGCTTATGTATGTTATTGTTTGCTTGCGATAGAATTCCCGGAGTGCGAAGCGTGTTACTACGAGTCTCTAGGATTCACGGATCGTCAGCAAGGCAAGTAACATATTGATCATACTCTTTTCATACCCAGTTTTTATGCATTAGTTTCAATCCTCAAACATTGCATGACTAGGATGCCTTTAATATGTGGGTTTTGGGAAGTAGTTGCTGAGGTAGAACCTATTGCCCTGTTTATTATCAAACCCTTGGGAGTTACTTCTACGCGTTGCTTATTTTGCCATGCTATGCTCGTACACGTGGATTGGTTTTGAGTGATTTCCATGACAGATGTGAGATTGTTTACTTAATGTTTCAACTTAAGGTGGCAACTTTAATACACAACTGGGTGGATTGAGGCACCTGGGGTATCCAGTGATTGCCTGTTTTATTTTTGGATATCCCGGGGTTACCGTGTGATTCTCCTATGGACCGCCACCCAGGCTCAAAGGGAACTGAGTCTATTCATGCTAGAAACTTCCATGTGCAACCGCAAGCTATTATGGGCTCTAGCATAGTTGAGTAAGTTATGTGAAGCTCTTGAAGAGGTGGATCAGCAGGTAGTGGGTTTGTAGGTTTGATATGGTCTGTCTGGAGTAGAGAGTTAATGTTTCTGAAAGACTGTGTCTCGGTCATCCGTTTCTCAAACATCATGTAGTGCGAGGAATCAGCAGAGGCGATCGAGTCTTGTGGGGAAAAGTGCGCAAACCTCTACAGAGTGTACAATCTAATCATGGTTAGCCGTGTCCCCGGTTATGAACAATTCTGAGTATCTAGTACTTGAGTATTCGCATGTATCTCAACACTTCTAATTAATCTTGCTGGGTTGTTAACTATTTTAATTGGGATCATTGAGTTGGGGTTACCTTCTCAAATGATGTTTCAACCACCATGATAGTTAAATTAAAAATTTATTCCTTTTTAGTAGGGAAAAATTGGCTTTTCGCAAAACATGTAACCATAGAGCTTTCCACCAGCCAAATATGCATGTAGTGGTAGCATTATTCTGTTATTGCTCTTTTGTGTTACATTGCCAGCATATTCCATGTGCTGACCCGTTCTCGGGCTGCAACGTATTATGTTGCAGACTTTTCAGACGAGGAGTAAGGTTCGTAGGTCGTTGCCGTGCAGCTCAGCTATGCCGTTGGAGTTGATGGACTCACTTTATCTTCCAAGCCTTCCGCTGTTATCACATTAGATGGCCTTAAGCCATATTATTGTATAAGTTCTCTTTTGAGACATTCGATGTAATAAGTGTGTTATTGCTACTCTGTTATAAATCCTTCCAGTACTGTGTGTGTCAGCATTACCGATCCAGGGATGACACGGAAGCACAGAGACTTGACCATCTGAGGTCGGGTCGCTACAACTTTGTATTGAGATCCAAAGAGAGAGAACAAGCCATCTAGCTAAGAACTATGGACCCGAAGGTCTGTGGTAAACTACTCACACTTCATCGGAGAGGCCATGGTGTTGATGTAGAAGCCCTCCGTGATCGATTCCCCCTCCGATGGAGCGCCAGAAAAGGCCCCAAGATGGGATCTCACGAGTACAAAAGGTTGCGGCGGTAGAAATATGGTTTCTGGTGCTCCTGGATGTTTTCAGGGTATATGAGTATATATAGGTGAAGGAAGTCGGTCAGGGGAGCCACGAGGGGCCCACGAGGGTGGGGGTACGCCTACCCCCCGGGTGCGCCCTCCTACCTCGTGGCCGCCTCGTTTTTTTCTTGACGTCCACTCCAAGTCTCCTGGATTGCGTTTGTTTCAAAAATAACTCTCCCGAAGGTTTCATTCTGTTTGGACTCTCTTTGATATTTCCTTTCTGTGAAACACTGAAATAGGCAAAAAACAGCAATTTGGGCTGGGCCTCCGGTTAATAGGTTAGTCCTAAAAATAATATAAAAGTGTATAATAAAGCCCATTAAACATCCAAAACAGGTAATATAATAGCATGGAACAATCAAAATTTATAGATACGTTGGAGACGTATCAAGCATCCCCAAGCTTAATTCCTGCTCGTCCTCGAGTAGGCCAATGATAAAAACAGAATTTTTGATGTGGAATGCTACCTAGCATAATTCTCAATGTAATTTTATTTATTGTGGCATGAATGCTCAGATCCAAAACATTCAAGATAAAAGTTTAATATTGACATAAAAATAGTAATACTTCAAGCATACTAATAAAGTAATCATGTCTTATCAAAATAACATAGCCAAAGAAAGCTTATCCCCACAAAATCATATAGTTAGGCCATGCTTCATTTTCGTTACACAAAATGCTCCCATCATGCACAACCCTGGTTTCAGCCAAACAATTGGTTCATACTTTTTAACGCGCTTCAGCTTTTTCAACCCTCACGCAATACATGAGCGTAAGCCATGGATATAGCACTATGGGTGGAGTAGAGTATGATGATAGGGATTATGTGAGAAGACAAAAAGGGAGAAAGTCTCGCATTGACGCAACTAATCAACATGCTATGGAGATGTCCATCAATTGATGTCAATACGAGGAGTAGGGATTGCCATGCAACGGATGCGCTAGAGATATAAATGTATGAAAGCTCGTCAAAAGAAACTAAGTGTGTGTGCATCCAACTTGCTTGCTCACGAAGACCTAGGGCATTTTGAGGAAGCCCATCATTGGAATATGCAAGCCAAGTTCTATAATGAAAAATTCCCACTAATATATGAAAGTGACAACATAGGAGACTCTCTATCATGAAGATCATGGTGCTACTTTGAAGCACAAGTGTGGTAAAAGGATAGTAACATTGTCCCTTCTCTCTTTTTCTCTCATTTTTTCTTTCTTTCTTTTTTATTTTGGTGGGCTTCTTTGGCCTCTTTTTTTATTTGGGCTTCTTTGGCCTCTTTTATTTTTCATAAAGTCCGGAGTCTCATCCCGACTTGTGGGGGAATCATAGTCTCCATCATCCTTTCCTCACTTGGGACAATGCTCTAATAATGAAGATCATCACACTTTTATTTATTTACAACTCAAGAATTACAACTCAATACTTAGGACAAAATATGACTCTATGTAAATGCCTCCGGCGGTGTACCGGGATATGCAATGAATCAAGAGCAACATGTATGAAAGAATTATAAAGGTGGCTTTGCCACAAATACGATGTCAACTACATGATCATGCAAAAGCAATATGGCAATGATGGAGCATGTCATAATAAACGGAACGGTGGAAAGTTGCATGGCAATATATCTCGGAATGGCTATGGAAATGCCATAATAGGTAGATATGGTGGCTGTTTTGAGGAAGATATATGTAGCGACCCGACCCGAATGGGTCAAGTCTCTGTGCTTAAGTGTCATCCCTGGATCGGTATGCTGACACACACAGTACTCGAGGATTTATAACAGAGGTAAATCACATGTATAAAATAACGTAAATACTATTACCTCAATCCAAATAGCGGAAGTAACAAGGTTGTGGATTCCCATCAACACCAACGGCAAAGTTGAGTGTAGAAAATCGTAACCCTAACGTATCACTTACTCGTCGTCTGAAAAGTCTGCAACATGAAACATTGCAGCCCGAAAACGGGTCAGCACATGGAATATGCTGGCAATGTAACACATAGAGAGTAATGAAAGAATAAGCCTATACTACATGCATATATGGCTGGTGGAAAGCTCTATGGTTATAATGTTTTTGCGAAAAGCCAATTTTTCCCTACTTCAAAGGAATACATTTATTTAACTATCATGGTGGTTGTTAAACATTGAGAATGGTTGACAGCATCCTCAATCCCAATTAAAAGTACTCATTAAAACCCAACAAAGTTAATTAAAGTAACATGATGAGATTCACATGATATCCAAGTTCTAGATACTCAAGATGTCCATAACTGGGGACACGGCTAACCATGATTAGTTTATACACTCTGCAGAGGTTTGCGCACTTTTCCCCACAAGACTCGATCGCCTCCGTTGAATTCCTCGCACTACATGGTGTTTGAGAAACGGATGATCGAGACATAGTCTTTCGGAAGCACTAGCACCTTACATGTGGGTAGACCGGTACACCTACTTTCCCCTACATCTGCTAGTCTACCCGTAAGAGTTCGCACAACTTAATCAACTATGCCAGAGCCCATAATGGCTTGTGGCTGCACACGGAAGTTTCTAGTTTGAATAATCTCATGATCCCTTTGAGCCTGGGTGGCGGTCCGAAGAAATACAGGCAAGTCCTGATAGAAACCAGGTGCCTCAATCCACCCAGATGTGTGTTTAAGTTGCCACCTTAAATAAACCATAAAATAACAATCTCACATCTGTCATGGATACACTCACCCAATCCACGTCTACTAGCATAGCATGGCATAATAAGCAAACGTAGAAGTAACTCCCAAGGGTTTGATAATAAAACAGGTAATAGGTACTACCTCAATCTACTTCCCAAAACCCACAATTTAATTAGATCCTAATCATGCAAGTGTTTGAGGATAGATCTAATGCATAAAAACTGGGTAGTAGAAAAAGTATGATCAAAGTGGTACTTGCCTGCAATGTTGATGAAGATGATTCGCACTCAATACTCTTGATGGTTCTACTCGTCACACTCCGGTCAATCTATCGTGAGCAAGCAATGGTAACCACACATAAGCAATCACTCAAAAGATCGGAAAGAACGAAGAGTACGATTCGGAAAACATCAAAACCAAGCAAATGACTCGTGCAGCATAAAACAATTTCTAACAGTACCAAAATTGTGTGAATTTGGCCTTATCAGAAATCTTAGGTCAAGAGCTTCGAAATGCAAAAAGAATCACTCAAATCGGAGTTATAAAACTCAAGTTACGATCAAACGAAGTTCAAATACAAATCTATTTGAAAATCAAATTTTAAACTTTCAAAAACATGTTTAAGTGGTTTTATTGGATAGAGGGGAACATAACAAAGAAGTGGGCGTTGGTTTCGTTGGATTTGGACTAACGAGTAAAAAGTTATAGTCGTTTGAAGAACATGGACTAAACTGTGAAGAAACTATTTACATACGGGTCCCTGGCAGAAAACTAAAATAAAAGAAAAAAACTAAATAGCGAACGTTCGTTACCGATTGCCACCGAACGAAAATCGTTCGCTATTGAACCCTAGCTAATGGACGCTCGCAAAATAAACTAATTTAAAATATAAAAACCGATCTAGAAACTTTAAAGAAAAACCGGGCGGGTTAGCGGTTTATACCGGTTCACTGAATAAAACCGGCGGCGGCAGCGAACGAACTCCGGCGAAGTGGGCGAACTCCAGCGAGATGGGACGGTGGCTCCGGCGGTCGCAGAGGACGGCGGAGACGTCGGGGAGGGGCGGCGCGGCGAGAGGAAGAGGATGGCGGCGTCGGCGGTGGTCGACGACGATGAGGGCGGCGGCGGCGGAGGTGAGATCCGGCGGCGGCAGCAGTGTCTTGCGGCGTGGGCGGCAGCGCGAGAGGAGAGAGAGAGGAGGGGGTCCAGGCGGCGGCTTTATAGGAGGAGGGGAGGCGCAAGGCGTGGAGGAGGGGGCGAGGTCGACGCGGAGTCCGGCCGGACTCCGGCTGGTGGCGGCGATGCTCGGGACTCTATCCCGAGCTTGGGGCGGTGCGGCGCGGCTGGGCTGGGCCGCGGCCTGTTGGGCCGGCCCAGTTCGGCGGCGGAGGGGAGAGGTTTTTTAAAAAAAAACAGACACTAAAAATAAAATAATACCAAAAATAAAATACAACATAGGCATATAATATATCAAAGTTTTCAGACAAGTTTTTCCTACAAGATGAACATTATTCTAGCTTCAAATAAAATACACACAGATTCCAATAAAACAAAGAGTGCTTCTGCTCTAGAAAAATCCAATGAAAATCATTTTAAAAATACCAAAATGAATTCAAATTTATTTCTCTCCAATTTTCTGATGTAGGGAATCATGTTACCCTAATTTCTGTATATTTTATTAATGGAGAAAAAAGTAATTTGAATAAAACTCAAATAACTCCAAATTGAAAATAAATTCAAAAGAACTTTGAATTTAATTCCTTGAAACTCCCAACTCATATTTCATATGTTTTGAAGAAGTCATTTTATCTTTGCTCGTGAAAATCATTGAGTTGCATAAAGTTCCAGAATTGGAAATATTTTCCAAATGAAATTCAAATATTTTCAACACCCGTTGTCATTTAAATAAATGGAAGAAGTCACGTCATCTTCTCTCCAGGGTTTTGTGGTGAAAAGAATTTGAATTCATGAGGATCAGAAAAGAAAATGAAAGTTTGGGAAAGTCCTTCTATTCCCTCTCATTTAACTTTCAAAAAGTTTCGAATTTCACTCAATCAATCAAACAACAATCAAAACTATCTATTTATTATAACATTCCAAAATTTAGAATTTTAGGATGTTACAAAACTACCACCCTTAAAATGAATCTCGTCCTCGAGATTCGGAGAGGCTAGCAAGAAATAGGTTAGGGTAGGGGTCTTCTCAAAATCCATCGATCATCTCCGGGGTCTAGGGTGCTACCACCCTTAGAAGCGTGGTTACGGTTCCATCAAAACTCATATACTCCATCCTTATTGTTGGCAGTGTCGATCTTCTTAGATCCCCTGGATAATTCCTTCCCTGGGCTCTTCCGGTGGTGGCATAACCTTTACCGCAATTCTTCTGTCCTTTCATCTTGGTAAGGTTATTCCAAACTTCTAGGTTTCAACATCCTTGGCATGAACCATGGTCCTAATGTCCTTCAGTTCCTGGCAAATCTCCGGTATCTCGAGGTTTTGTTCCTCTAGTTTGGCTACTTCAGCTTCTGGTTCCTGAGTTCTTCATGAAATACTTCCTTGTCAAATATAGCTTCCTCCATATCCATCTTAAACTTCTTGATGTAATACTCCAGATCCTGGTGATACACCAGCTAAGGTTAAAACTGCATCCTTTGCTGACAGATGCTCCATCAGCCTTCTACCATCCAATCCTACCATGCATCTGCATGCTTAACTTAGCCCGGTGATAATAGCATAGGCGAACGATAACATCATGAATGTCCATGTTTCTGCTCTTGTCATTTCCATGAGCTATCATTCCATAGTTGATATTTCCTGTCTTGGGGCTTTCTTGACAAAACCTTGAGTTCTAGTGCTCCATGTTCAGGTCTTTCTCCGATACACCTTTATCTCGGGTATTGACAGCTTCATAGTCTGTCAAGTTCCATAAGGATAGCCTTTCTAGGTCATACAAATCTGGAAATTCTTTAAAGCCTTCAAATTCTCCTAGTCTTCGGAGTCTTCAGCTGTTGCAGTTTCCATTATCGTAAAGTATGGTAAAATCCTCTTCATTCCGTGTGGTCTTAGTTGTACGATATCTGGTCCTTCTTGGAGTGGTCATCAGTCGAATCTTCGAGGGGTCAAAGATGGAAAAGGGGTATGGTCTCACTAAAAGGAATTCTTGAAATAGCTCAGAAGAGAAGAGAGGTAAAAGATTCTTTTGAAAAGAAAGTTGTAGAGAAAAAAATCTTTCCTATGGGCTTGCCAATTTCTAGGGTCACGTCCTACAGTCAACATGTGCTCTGATACCATCTTGTAGCGACCCAACCCGAATGGGTCAAGTCTCTGTGCTTAAGTGTCATCCCTGGATCAGTATGCTGACACACACAGTACTCGAGGATTTATAACAGAGGTAAATCACATGTATAAAATAATGTAAATACTCCTCAATCCAAATAGCGGAAGTAACAAGGTTGTGGATTCCCATCAACACCAATGGCAAAGTTGAGTGTAGCAAATCGTAACCCTAACGTATCACTTACTCGTCATCTGAAAAGTCTGCAACATGAAACGTTGCAGCCCGAAAACGGGTCAGCACATGGAATATGCTGGCAATGTAACACATAGAGAGTAATGAAAGAATAAGCCTATACTACATGCATATATGGCTGGTGGAAAGCTCTATGGTTATAATGTTTTTGCGAAAAGCCAATTTTTCCCTACTTCAAAGGAATACATTTATTTAACTATCATGGTGGTTGTTAAACATTGAGAATGGTTGACAGCATCCTCAATCCCAATTAAAAGTACTCATTAAAACCCAACAAAGTTAATTAAAGTAACATGATGAGATTCACATGATATCCAAGTTCTAGATACTCAAGATGTCCATAACCGGGGACACGGCTAACCATGATTAGTTTATACACTCTGCAGAGGTTTGCGCACTTTTCCCCACAAGACTCGATCGCCTCCGTTGAATTCCTCGCACTACATGGTGTTTGAGAAACGGATGACCGAGACATAGTCTTTCGGAAGCACTAGCACCTTACATGTGGGTAGACCGGTACACCTACTTTCCCCTACATCTGCTAGTCTACCCGTAAGAGTTCGCACAACTTAATCATCTATACCAGAGCCCATAATGGCTTGTGGCTGCACACGGAAGTTTCTAGTTTGAATAATCTCATGATCCCTTTGAGCCTGGGTGGCGGTCCGAAGAAATACAGGCAAGTCCTGATAGAAACCAGGTGCCTCAATCCACCCAGGTGTGTGTTTAAGTTGCCACCTTAAATAAACCATAAAATAACAATCTCACATCTGTCATGGATACACTCACCCAATCCACGTCTACTAGCATAGCATGGCATAATAAGCAAACGTAGAAGTAACTCCCAAGGGTTTGATAATAAAACAGGTAATAGGTACTACCTCAATCTACTTCCCAAAACCCACAATTTAATTAGATCCTAATCATGCAAGTGTTTGAGGATAGATCTAATGCATAAAAACTGGGTAGTAGAAAAAGTATGATCAAAGTGGTACTTGCCTACAATGTTGATGAAGATGATTCGCACTCAATACTCTTGATGGTTCTACTCGTCACACTCCGGTCAATCTATCGTGAGCAAGCAATGGTAACCACACATAAGCAATCACTCAAAAGATCGGAAAGAACAAAGAGTACGATTCGGAAAACATCAAAACCAAGCAAATGACTCTTGCAGCATAAAACAATTTCTAACAGTACCAAAATTGTGTGAATTTTGCCTTATCAGAAATCTTAGGTCAAGAGCTTCGAAATGCAAAAAGAGTCACTCAAATCAGAGTTATAAAACTCAAGTTACGATCAAACGAAGTTCAAACACAAATCTATTTGAAAATCAAATTTTAAACTTTCAAAAACATGTTTAAGTGGTTTTACTGGATAGAGGGGAACATAACAAAGAAGTGGGCGTTGGTTTCGTTGGATTTGGACTAACGAGTAAAAAGTTATAGTCGTTTGAAGAACATGGACTAAACTGTGAAGAAACTATTTACATACGGGTCCCTGGCAGAAAACTAAAATAAAAGAAAAAAAAAACTAAATAGCGAACGTTCGTTACCGATTGCCACCGAACGAAAATCGTTCGCTACCGAACCCTAGCTAATGAACGCTCGCAAAATAAACTAATTTAAAATATAAAAACCGATCTAGAAACTTTAAAGAAAAACCGGGCGGGTTAGCGGTTTATACCGGTTCACTGAATAAAACCGGCAGCGGCGGCGAACGAACTCCGGCGAAGTGGGCGAACTCCGGTGAGATGGGACGGCGGCTCTGGCGGTTGCAGAGGACGGCGGAGACGTCGGGGAGGGGCGGCGCGGCGAGAGGAAGAGGATGGCGGCGTCGGCGGTGGTCAACGACGACGAGGGCGGCGGCGGCGGAGGTGAGATCCGGCGGCGGCGGCGGTGTTTTGCGGCGCGGGCAACAACGTGAGAGGAGAGAGAGAGGAGGGGGTCCGGGCGGCGGCTTCAGAGGAGGAGGGGAGGCGCAAGGCGTGAAGGAGGGGGCGAGGTCGACGCGGAGTCCGGCCGGACTCCCGCTGGCGGCGGCGATGCTCGGGACTCTGTCCCGAGCTTGGGGGCGGTGCGGCGCGGCTGGGCTGGGCCGCGGCCTGTTGGGCCGGCCCAGTTCGGTGGCGGAGGGGAGAGGTTTTTTAAAAAAAAATAGACACTGAAAATAAAATAATACCAAAAATAAAATACAACATAGGCATATAATATATCAAAATTTTCAGAAAAGTGTTTCCTACAAGATGAACATTATTCTAGCTTCAAATAAAATACACACAAATTCCAATAAAACAAAGAGTGCTTCTGCTCTAGAAAAATCCAATGAAAATCATTTTAAAAATACCAAAATGAATTCAAATTTATTTCTCTCCAATTTTCTAATGTAGGGAATCATGTTACCCTAATTTTTGTATATTTTATTTTTGGAGAAAAAAATAATTTGAATAAAACTCAAATAACTCCAAATTGAAAATAAATTCAAAAGAACTTTGAATTTAATTCCTTGAAACTCCCAACTCATATTTCATATGTTTGAAGAAGTCATTTTATCTTCGCTCGTGAAAATCATTGAGTTGCATAAAGTTCCAGAATTGGAAATATTTTCCAAATGAAATTCAAATATTTTCAACACCCCTTGTCATTTAAATAAATGGAAGAAGTCATGTCATCTTCTCTCCAGGGTTTTGTGGTGAAAAGAATTTGAATTCATGAGGATCAGAAAAGAAAATGAAAGTTTGGGAAAGTCCTTTTATTCCCTCTCATTTAACTTTCAAAAAGTTTCGAATTTCACTCAATTTCACTCAATCAATCAAACAACAATCAAAACTATCTATTTATTATAACATTCCAAAATTTAGAATTTTAGGATGTTACAATATAAGGAGGCTTATGTGCGATAGAGCATATTGTATCACGGGGTTTGGATACACCGGCAAAGTTTGCACCAACTCTCAATGGCGAGAAAGGGCAATGCACGGTACCGTAGAGGCTAGCAAATTACGAAAGGTTTAGAGTGCATATAATCCATGGACTCACATTAGTCATAAAGAACTCATATACTTATTGCAAAATTTTATTAGCCCTCGAAGCAAAGTACTATTACGCATGCTCCTAGGGGAAGGGTTGGTAGGAGTTAACCATCGCGCGATCCCGACCTCCACTCATAAGGAAGGTAATCAAAGAACAACCCATGCTTCAAATTTGTCACACAATGTTCACCATACGTGCATGCTACGGGACTTGCCAACTTTAACACAAGTATTTCTCAATTTCATAATTACCCAACTAGCATGACTCTAACATTACCACCTTTATATCTCAAAACAATTATCAAGTATCAATTTTATCATAGTGTTTAATGCACTCTATATGAAAGTTTTTATTATACCCAACTTGGATGCCCATCATATTAGGACTAATTTTATAACCAAAGCAAATACCATGTTGTTCTAAAGGACTCTCAAAATAATATAAGTGAAGCATGATATACCAATAATTTCTACAAAATAAAACAACCACCGTGCTCTAAAAAGATATAAGTGAAGCACTAGAGCAAAATTGTCTAGCTCAAAAGATATAAGTGAAGCACATAGAGTATTCTAATAAATTCTGATTCATGTGTGTCTCTACAAAAGGTGTGTACAGCAAGGATGGTTGTGCTAAACTAAAAAGCAAAGACTCAAATCATACAATATGCTCCAAGCAAAACACATATCATGTGGTGAATAAAAATATAGCATCAAATAAAGTTACCAATGGACGAAGGCGAAAGAGGGGATGCCTTCCGGGGCATCCCCAAGCTTAGGCTTTTGGTTGTCCTTGAATTTTACCTTGGGGTGCCTTGGGCATCCCCAATCTTAGGCTCTTTCCACTCCTTATTCCATAATCCATCAAATCTTTACCCAAAATTTGAAAACTTCACAACACAAAACTCAACAGAAAATCTCATGAGCTCCGTTAGTGCAAGAAAGCAAACCACCACCTTAAGGTACTGTAAGGAACTCATTATTTATTTATATTGGTGTTAAACCTACTATATTCCAACTTCTCTATGGCTCATACCCCCCCCCCCCCCCCCCCGATACAAGCCATAGATTCATCAAAATAAGCAAACAACACACAAAAAACAGAATCTGTCAAAAACAGAACAATTTGTATTAATATATAACTTTAGAGTACTTCTGGAACCCTAAAAATCCTACAAAAATAGGAAGTCCTAGTATTTTTTTCTATTAATCTTCTGCAAAAAGAATCAACTCAAAATCACGTTTTTGTGATTTAATAAATTATTCTCGTGCGTGTAGAAGTTTCTGTTTTCAGCAAGATCAAATTAACTATCACCCAAGATGATCCTATAGGTTCTACTTGGCACAGACACTAATTAAAACATAAACCCACATATAAGCAGATGCTAGATGAATTATTTATTACTAAACAGGAACAAAAATTAAAGAACAAAAATAAAATTGGGTTGCCTCCCAACCAGCGTTATCGTTTAACGCCCCTAGCTAGGCATTGAGATTTCGATGATGCTCACATGAAAGACAAGAATTGAAGCGCAAAGAGAGCATCATGAAACACGTGACAAACACATCTAAGTCTAACATACTTCCTATGCATAGGCATCTTATAGGCAAACAAATTATTATAGCAAGCAAAAACTAGCATATGCAAGGAAGCGGAAAGAAACAATAGCAATCTCAACATAACAAGAGGTAATTTAGTAACATAAAAATTTCTACAACCATATTTTCCTCTCTTCCAAAAAATTCAACAAAAATTTGACACGATCCACATGCATACGAATTTGACACTCTTCCAAAATAGTGGGATTAACATTAACTAAAGTCATGACCTCTCCTAACCCACATTTATCAAAAATTTCATAAGATTGAAAATTCTCCAAATATGTGGGATCTAAAGTTGACACTCTTCCAAACCCACTTTCAATAATATTGCAAACACTATTATCAATCTCATATTCATCATGGGGCTTAAATAAATTTTCAAGATCATAAGAAACATCATCACCCCAATCATGATCATTGCAACAAGTAGTAGACATAGCAAAACTAGCATACCCAAGCTTAAGGTTTTGCATATTACTAGCACAATTGACATCAATAGAATTTGTAGTAAAATCATTGCAATGATGCTTTTTATTCATGGAGCTATCATGAATCTCTTCATAAATTTCTTCATCACAATTTTCAGATTCACAAATTTCAAGCAAAGCCTCCTAAAGATAATCTAGTGCACTCAACTCACTAGCAATTGGTTCATCATAATTGGATCTCTTGAAAAGATTAGCAAGTGGATGAGGATCCATAAACTTTTAGCAAGCGAATATGCAAGCAAAAAGAAGGCACATGGAGACACAAGATTGAACGGAAGAGGGGCGAAGAAAAGGCAAAGGTGAAGTGGGGGAGAGGAAAACGAGAGGAAAATGGCAAATAATGTAATGCGAGGGATAAGAGTTTGTGATGGGTACTTGGTATATCTTGACTTGTGCGTAGACCTCCCCAACAACGGCACCAGAAATCCTTCTTGCTACCTCTTAAGCATGCGTTGGTTTTCCCTTGAAGAGGAAAGGGTGATGCAGCAAAGTAGCGTAAGTATTTCCCTCGGTTTTTTAGAACCAAGGTATCAATCCAGTAGGAGGCTACACGCAAATCCCTCGTACCTACCCAAACAAATAAGAACCTTGCAACCAATGCAATAAAGGGTTGTCACTCCCTTCATGGCCACATGCAAAAGTGAGATCTGATAGAGATAATAAGATAAATATTTTTGGTATTTTTATGATGTAGATTAGAAAGTAAAGATTGCAAAATAAAGTAGATCAAAAACTTATATGATGGAAAATAGACCCGGGGCCATAGGTTTCACTAGTGGCTTCTCTAAAGATAGCACAAGTATTATGGTGGGCGAACAAATTACTGTCGAGCAATTGATAGAAAAGTGCATAGTTATGAGAATATCTAGGCATGATCATGTATATAAGCATCATGTCCACGACAAGTAGATCGAAACGATTCTGCATCTACTACTATTACTCCACACATCGACCGCTATCCAGCATGCATCTAGAGTATTAAGTTCATAAGAATAGAGTAAGGCATTAGGCAAGACGACATGATGTAGAGGGATCAACTCAAGCAATATGATATAAACCCCATCTTTTTATCCTCGATGTCAACAATACAATACGTGCCTTGCTACCCTTGCTATCACTGGGAAAGGACACCACAAGATTGAACCCAAAGCTAAACACTTCTCCCATTGCAAGAAAGATCAATCTAGTAGGCCAAACCAAACTGATAATTCGAAGAGACTTGCAAAGATAACCAATCACACAAAAAAAGAATTCAGAGGAGATTCAAATATTGTTCATAGATAAGCTTGATCATAAACCCATAATTCATCGGATCTCTACAAACACACCGCAAAAAGAATTACATCAAATAGATCTCCAAGAATATTGAGGAGAACTTTGTATTGAGATTCAAAGAGAGAGAAGAAGCCATCTAGCTAATAACTATGGACCTGAAGGTCTGTGCTAAACTACTCACACTTCATCGGAGAGGCCATGGTGTTGATGTAACATCCCAAATTTTCAATTTGGAATGTTATAGATAGGTCATCATATGCATATCATATTTTATTTCATTTTTGGTTGATCCTAGAAATTCTAAGCAACTCAAGGATCCACGGAGAGAGTTGGAGATTTCGTTATTTTCATATTTGAATTTTCTCAAATATTGAAAAGAGGATCATTTTGGTTTTAATCATTTTCTCTCCAAAAATATTTCCATTATAAAAATAAAAGAGAGGGGATAAAATGACTTCTCCAAAATAAAAGAAATATTGAAGGAAAAATGTTAAAATCAAATATTTATTTTATTTGGACTTTTATTGCTATTTTATTTGAATTAGAAAAATATGCATGTTTTCAAAATTGCACTTTTAGGCAAGAAAAATATTCACTTTGTTCTAAATACTTTATTTGTACGATGAAAATAGTTTTTTTGCATTTTTAGAATTTTTTTATATTTTTAGGATTTTTTTCTGTTCGGCGGAATTATTTAAAAAAAATAAGAAAATCCTGCTCACACAACTAGGCCAGCGGCCCTGCCGACCCACCAGCGCCGCCGCCTCGCTCGGGCGTGCCCGACCCGGACTCGCCGGAGTCCTGTGTTGCCATACCGCCGGCCGCCCCCTCCCCCAAGTCGGACCACCCTGACCACCCCCCCCCCACTTTAAAGCCGCCCGCATCCCCGCCCTCTCCGCCACCAACCACCCCAGCCGACACCGCCTGCGCGCCTCCCGTCGCCCGACACCGCCGCCGTCGCCCGACACCGCCGCTGGAGCCCCCCGACGCTGCACCGCCCCGCCGGAGGCAGACGCCACCGCCGCCGCCGTTTCATTTTTCGGTTAATAGTTCGGTGTTTTTAGAAACCCTAGATCTTTTTTTAAAATAGATCGGTTCAGTTTTTTTCGATTTAGTTATTTAGCGGGCGTTCGTCCGTTCGTTCGTTTTAACGAACGCTGTTCGCTGATTAGGTTATGTTAGCGAACGTTCATTCGTTAGCCTATTCGTCTCGTTTTATTTTCCAGGGTTTATCCGCGATTATTTTCGATCGTGATTTCTGCCCTCGTCTTCGTTCTAGTATAACTTTTAGCTCGTTTATCCAAATTAGATGAAACCAGCGCCTAAGTCTTCGTCTCGAAGCCCTCTTTCTGTTTAACGAACTTGAACATGATTTTGGTACTATAAAATTTGACTTTAGTCCAGATTAGTAAACTGAAAGATCGTGGATGTCGCCTAGGGGGGGGTGAATAGGTGCTTTAAATAATTACGGTTTAGGCTTGAACAAATGCGGAATAAACCTAGCGGTTAATTTGTCAAGCACAAAACCTAAAACAACTAGGCTCACCTATGTGCACCAACAACTTATGCTAAGCAAGATAAGTAACTATGTGATAGCAAGATATATGACAAAGAACAATATGGCTATCACAAAGTAAAGTGCATAAGTAAAGGGCTCGGGTAAGAGATAACCGAGGCATGCGGAGATGACGATGTATCCCAAAGTTCACACCCTTGCGGGTGCCAATCTCCGTTTGGAGGGTGTGGAGGCACAATGCTCCCCAAGAAGCCACTAGGGCCACCGTAATCTCCTCACGCCCTCGCACAATGCAAGATGCCGTGATTCCACTAAGGGACCCTTGAGGGCGGTTACCGAACTCGTACAAATGGCGACCCTTGGGGGCGGTGACCGAACCCGTACACTTTGGCAACCCTTGGGGGCGGTCACCAGTACCCGTCAAATTGCTCGGGGCGATCTCCACAACCTAATTGGAGATCCCGACGCTTGCCCGGAGCTTTACACCACAATGATTGAGCTCCAAGCACCACCAACCGTCTAGGGCGCCAAAGCACCCAAGAGGAACAAGCTCAAGGGCACCAAGCACCCAAGAGTAATAAGCTTCTCAACTTGAAACTTCCACGTATCACCGTGGATAACTCAAACCAGTGCACCAAATGCAATGGCAAGGGCACACGGAGTGCCCTAGTCCTTCTCTCCCAAATCCCACCGAAGCAACTAATGCTAGGGAGGAAAATGAGAGGAAGAACAAGAAGGAGACCACCAAGAACTCCAAGATCTAGATCCAAGGGGTTCCCCTCACATAGAGGAGAAAGTGATTGGTGGAAATGTGGATCTAGATCTCCTCTCTCTTTTCCCTCAAAAAGTAGCAAGAATCCATGGAGGGATTGAGAGATAGCAAGCTCGGAGAAGGTCAACAATGGAGGAAGAACACGAGCTCAAAGGATAAGTCTCAATGGGGAAGAAGACCCCTTTTATAGGTGGGGGGAGGAATCCAATAGTTATCCCCTCACTCAGCCCGCACGACGCGGTACTACCGCACGGAGCTGCGGTACTACCGCGGTTGGCTGCGGTACTACCACTGCAGGTTGCGATACTACCGCATGTGCAGCACTGGCCAGATGAAGGCCTGTAGCACAGGGCAACGAGCGGTAGAACTGCTGGAGCGGTACTACCGTGTGCCCCTACGGTACTACCGTAAGGTAGGCAACACTAGGCGCAGAGAAAGCACGGAAGTAAAAAATTACTTCCGTACCTACTTCCGCTGAGGAAGGACATGCGCAAAAATCCGGCACGGTACTACTGCACACGAAGAGCGGTACTACCGCATAGGGCGTGGATGTAAAAAATTACATCCGCCCCTACTTCCGCTCATGCTGCTAAGCCTGGCCAGAGCCCACGGTACTACCGTGCCCGCGGCGTGGTACTACCGCGTAGGGCGCGGATGTAAAAAATTACATCCGCCCCTACTACCGCTCGAGCAGCTGCACCTGGCCTGAGGCCACGGTACTACCGCTCCCACAGAGAGGTACTACCGTGAGCACCTGCAGTACTACCGCAGGGGACTGCGGTACTACCGCAAGGGCCTGTGGTACTACCGCTCCGGAGAGCAGTACTACCGCAGGGGACTGTGGTACTACCGCAAGGGCCTGCGGTACTTCCGCTCCGGAGAGCAGTACTACCGCATGCCCCAGATCAACAACACTAGGAGTCCTTCATTTTGCAGAGAAGACAACAGAGGGAAACAATAAAACCAGAACTGCCATAACTTCTACAAATGAGCTCCGAATTGAGCAAACTCAAGGTTGTTGGAAACAAGACAACGAGTAGCATCAAAACAGCGAAAGATGAGGCAGGGGAGGTATTCCTAACAAACAAAGGAGTGAAACCTCCAATAGAGAAGAACCGGCATACCCTCCAACATCGAAAACATCATAGAAGATGCATGTGAACTCCGTTTTTGATGAACTCGAGCTTGTCATAAAAATGACCAAAAGCTCCAAACCTCACAAGGAGAAGAACCAAACAAGAACCAATAAAGATGATGCAAGGATGCAATGGTTTGAGCTCTCTATGAACGATACGATCAAGCAACTCATCGAGAGCCCCCCTTGATAGTACGGCAAATGATCCTAACCCGGTCTCCCAACTACCACCATGGGACCGGTAAAATAGAAAACCTATCAAGGGCAAACCTTTGCCTTGCATAGAGTCCACTTGAGCTAGATGATGACGATCTTGACTCCCTCAAGTTGGACCACCTTTCTTGATTGCGTTGGCTCGATGAAGACTAGATGATTGCTCCCCCATAGACCACTATGGGTGAGCCACACTTCGGCTCATCTTCATAAGTCCATTGTCACCACAATGGACGGCAAGCTTCAAGCACTTGATCTCTTCGTGATGCATCACTTGAACTTGCACACCGCATCCTAACCCCACAAAGAACTCTCACGAAGATCATGGGTTAGTACACAAAGCATAATTGACAATGCTTACCATACCATGGGATCACTTGATCCCTCTCGGTACATCTTCTATGCTTTGTGTGCTGATCAACTTGATTCACTCTTTGACTTAGTCTTGATCAACCTCTCACAAGACCAATCTTTTTAGGTAATTCCTTGAATAGCACCTTGGTCGACACAAACTCTCCTTGAAACCAACACATGTACTCCAAGAAAAGCCTATGGACAAAACCTTCAAATATAACTCAAGGCAACCATTAGTCCATAGAGATCGTCATCAATTACCAAAACCAAACATGGGGGCACCGCATGTTCTTTCATAAACGATTCTTGTTTCGTCTATAGTTTGAGTTTCGTTGCTCCGTTTGATTTGATTCTTTTTGCAAACCGGAGTTCTTCAGTTGAACTTTCTGGTTAGATCTTCTTTTTTGAGTTTTACCCGTGCTTCTAGTTTGAGTGCTTATCTATGTTATTGTTTGTTTGTGATAGAATTCCCGGAGTGTGAAGCATGCTACTACGAGTCTAGGTTTTGCAGATCATCAACAAGGCAAGTAACACTTTGATCATATCCCTTTATTACCCAGTTTTTATGCATTAGTTCCAATCCTCAAACATTGCATGGTTATGATCTGATTAACATGTGGGTTTGGGAAGTAGATGGTGAGGTAGAACCTATTTCCCTTTTATTATCAAACCTTTGGGAGTTACTTCTACGTTATGCTCAGGATTGCTATGCTATGCTCGTAGACGTGGATTGGATGAGTGTATCCATGACAGATGTGAGAATTGTTAATTGATGGTTAACTTAAGGTGGCTACTCAAATACACATCTGGGTGGATTGGTTGCGGACACCTGGAGAATCCAGTGTTGTCCTAGGATATCCCGGAGTACCCGTGTGATCATCGTACGATTCGCCACCCAGGCTTAAAGGGATCATAAGATTATTCATGCTAGAAACTTTCATGTGCACCCACAAGCTATTATGGGCTCTAGCATAGTTGAGTAGGTTGCACGACCTCTTTTAATGGTGTGCTAGAAGATGTAGGGGAAAGTAGGTGTAACTGTCCATCCGGAGTAAAGAGTTAATGTTTCTGAAAGACTATGTCTTGGTCATCCGTTTCTCAAACACCATGTAGTGCGAGAAATTCAACGGCGGAGATCGAGTCTTGTGGGGAAAACTGCACAAACTTCTGCATAGTGTACAAACTAATCATGATTAGCTGTGTCCCCGGTTATGGACATCTTGAGTATCTGGTTTTTGGATTATCATGTTGATCTCATCGCTCTAAATTAATTTTGTTGGGTTAATTGATATTGCTTAATTGGGATTGAGTTGGAGGAACCTTCTCAATGTTTAACAACCACCATGATAGTTAAATAAAATTTATTCCTTTGTTGTAGGGAAAAATTAGCTTTATGCAAAACTATAACCATAGAGCTTTCCACCAGCCAAATATGCATGTAGTGATAGCATTTATTCTGTTCATTACTCTTGTGTTACATTGCCAGCATATTCCATGTGATGACCCGTTTCGGGCTGCAACATATCATGTTGCAGACTTTTCAGACGACGAGTAAGGTGCCATAGGTCATTGTCATTAACTCAGCTATGTCGTTGGAGTTGATGGACTCGCTTTATCTTCCAAGCCTTCCACTGTTATCTTATTTAGATGGCCTTAAGCCATATTATTGTAATAAGTTCTCTTTTGAGACATTCGATGTAATAAGTTGTGTGATTGAAACCCTGTTATAAATCCTCAAGTACTATGTGTGTCAGCATTACCGATCCAGGGATGACACTGATGCACAGAGGCTAGACTGTTTGAGGTTTGATCGCTACAAGATGGTATCAGAGCACATGCTGACTGTAGGACACGACCACTAAGTTAAACCATAGGTCACTTCTCTCTACCCATTTCTGAGTCCTCTCCCTTTTCCACTCTATAGGATGGCGGACCCAAGGAACAAGTTTACACAACCGGATGAAGACACCCCTTTTGGACGACACTTGAAGGAAGTTACTAGGTACCGGAACATCGGAATATCAAGCTTCACCAAGACCTACATCTCCACTTTACCAGAAGAGGAGCGTTGGATGATTCGAGTTCAAGTTCCAGGAAGGACATTCATGCCAGTCACTAAGCCCATAGAGTTTTCCTTTGATGCACCAACCAGGAGTCTAGGAAAGAGCATGGCAGCCCACATTGCCATGCGATGCATTGGAGAAGTTTATCACAAGGATCTTAAGGGCACTATCTACCAGATATGTGGGTGCTGAGATGAGCAATGGGAGATGATCAACACCAGGAGGACAGGTCCATTGCAGCTTTCATCCAGGAGTTAAACGAGCACATTCGTCGCCAGGAGAACTAGATGTGCGCAAGCATGATAGATCTGAAGAAGGCAATGACCAGGATTTCGGAGCTGGAGGAGGAACTCAAGTCTACACGCGATGGATATGAGGAGGAAATGACGATACTTGTGGAGAAGAATGGTGACCTAACAAGGAAGCTAGGAGTATTCATGGGAGACCCCGCGCCAGGAGGAGATGACGACCATTCCAAGGACATTCACTCAGAGGACTACATCATCATCGACAACACCGATTTTGACCCCAACGATAGCAATGATGACTATGTTGACGAAGCTGGAGCGGATATCATGGAGTCTTCCACTGATCAAAACTTCTAGTCGACCACCATATCAGTAGTCGAATTTCCCCATGTATATAGAATAGTCTGAGCACTTTTGTAACGATAGTTAGACAAATTGTAAGCCCTTGTTTGACTTGATTGGTGTGATATGATTGTGTTTGTCTCATGAGCATATGGGTAGTGTTTTCTCTTTAGACCTCATTCTATTATGTTTTCTCACCTTTTCTAAACCCATCAGATGCCTCCGAGATGTGACAATGGATTTGCCTTTGCACCGGAGCTCACTCAGTTGATCCAGCAGCAGAATACCTTGATGCAGCTACTAGTTCAGAATCAGAACCAAGGCAATAACAACAACAACAACCCACCACCACCACCTGTTGATCACTTAACCCGTTTCCTAAGGCTGAATCCGCCGGTGTTCTCTAGTAGCACCGAGCCGATTGTTGCAGATGATTGGCTCCGCAAGATTGGAAGGGAGTTGACCACTGCAGGATGCACAATGTGGAGAGAGTGCGTTTTGCCACACATCAGCTTGATGGACCCGCAACATCATGGTGGGAGAATTTCACAGCCACTTACCCCATTGACACTGTTACATGGGATCAGTTTCAGCAGTCTTTCCGCACTGTCCATGTCTCAGCAGGAGCTATGAACATGAAGAAGCGCGACTTTTGCAACTTGCACCAAGGAGGACGCACAATGGGCCAGTATGTGGATGAGTTTAGTAAGTTAGCACGTTATGCCCCTAATGACGTAGCTAAAGATGCTACTAAGCAGGAGAAGTTTCTAGAAGGACTGAATGATGAGCTGAGCATGCAGTTAATGGTGGCAACATTCAACAACTACCAGGAGTTGGTAGATAGTGCTCTTATGATTGAAGGGAAGCAGCAGCAGATAGATAGCCGCAAGAGGAAGTATGGAGAAGGGAAGTACAATTCAGGAGCTCAGCAGAGACCCCATTTTACCCCGAACTCGGGAGGACACATTCACCATAACCATGGAGGCCATAAATCCAATGGAGGAAGTTCGCATAACCATAGTGGCCCCAAGAATGGGAATGGGAATGGAGGAAGCAATGGCCAGAACCATCCCAACCCAGCAAGACCCGCCAAGAAGGATCTAAGTCACATTACTTGTTTCAAGTGCGGGAAGAATGGACATTACGCCATCGAGTATTCTGAAGCAAAGAATGGAAATGGCAATGGAAGCTCTAGGAAGAAGCCCAACCCTTTCAACAGGGGACAAGTGAACCACGTAAGCGTGGAGGAGGTTGAAGAGCAGCCAGATGCAGTTATAGGTAAGTTTTTGGTTAAGTCATCTATTGCAATCGTTCTTTTTGATACTGGTGCATCGCATTCATACATATCAAGGGGATTTGTGGATAAGTATAAGTTGCCCACCAAAGTTCTTAGGACACCTATGTTAGTAAGATTGCCAGGAGTGGAGCATATGGCAAGCCAAGGATGTTTTCGGATGCCATTGACCATAGGTAGGCATGTTTTCCCCTTGGATTTTACAATTCTGGAGTCACAAGGGTTGGGTGTGATTTTGGGTATGGATTGGCTATCAATGTATGGAGGAAACATCGATTGCGCCAGTAAGTCGATTATGCTCACCACCCTAGAAGGAAGAAGGATCAAGTATGTATCCCGGCATGTGCCGAAGAGGACTCAAGTGAATTCCTTATCAGGAGTTGTACAGGAGGAAGTACCAATGGTGAAGGATTACCCCGGCGTATTTCCGGAGGAGTTGCCAGGCATGCCACCAGATAGAGACATTGAGTTTTTGATTAGGCTTTTGCCAGGCACCGGGCCAATATCAAAGAGACCGTATCGTATGCTCGCAAAGGATTTGGAAGAAATTAAGAAGTAGATTAAGGAGTTACTGGATCAAGGTTACATTCGACCAAGCTCGTCACCTTGGGGAGCCCCAGTACTTCTAGTGGAGAAGAAGAATGGATCGTTAAGGATGGCTGTTGATTATCGTGCGTTGAATGAAGTGACGATCAAGAACAAGTACCCACTGCCGATGATCAATGATTTGTTTGACCAGTTGCAAGGAGCTAAGGTATTTTCCAAGATCGATCTGCGATCAGGATATCATCAACTGAAGATTCAAGAGCAGGATATACCTAAGACAACTTTTACCACAAGGTATGGGCTATATGAGTATATCGTTATGTCATTTGGCCTGACTAACACGCCTGCCTATTTCATGAACATGATGAACAAGGTGTTTATGGAGTTTTTGGATAAGTTCATCGTGGTGTTCATCGATGATATATTGGTCTACTCGAAGAATGAAGAGGAGCATAAGGAGCATTTGCGTTTGGTTCTTGAGAAGCTCAGAGAACATCAGTTATATGGCCAGTTCAGTAAGTGTGACTTTTGGTTGAAGGAAGTTGGATTTCTTGGACATGTTATATCCGGAGAAGGAATAGCAGTAGACCCCACCTAGGTTGTTTCTGTGACTAAATGGGTAGCACCCATGTAGTTGGACAGATCAGGAGTTTTCTTGGACTCGCAGGATATTATCGGAGGTTCATAGAGAATTTCTCCAGGATTGCAAAGCCCGTGACAAATTTGTTGAAGAAGGACACCAAGTTCAAATGGACTGAGGAGTGTGAACCTAGTTTTCAGGAGTTGAAGAAACATTTGGTTACAGCCGTAGTGCTGATTCTTCCAGATCAATGAAAGGATTATCAAGTGTATTGCAATGCTTCACGTCGAGGACTTGGAGTCGTGCTTATGCAGGAAGGAAGAGTTGTTTCATATGCCTCACGACAATTGAAACCTCATGAGTTAAATTATGCTACTCATGATTTGGAGTTAGCAGCCGTAGTGCATGCGTTGAAGACATGGAGACATTTTCTCATCGGAAATCACTGTGAGGTATACACGGATCACAAGAGTTTGAAATATATCTTCACACAAAAGGAGTTGAATCTCAGGCAGAGGAGATGGTTGGAGCTCATTAAAGATTATGATATGAAATCGCACTATCATCCCGGAAAGGCTAATGTAGTAGCCGATGCATTGAGTCGCAAGAGTTATGTTAATACGCTCATGACCGGAGGATTACCCAAGGAGTTAGAGGAAGATCTTCGCAAGCTATGTTTGGAAATAGTTCCGAGAGGTTATGTAGCAGCATTGGAAATTCATTCCACTTTGATGGATAAAATTAGAGAAGCCCAGAAGACTGACAAGGAGATTGCCGAGATAAAGGAAAGGATGAGCAAAGGAAAGGCTAAAGGATTTCGTGAGGATGAGCACGATACCCTATGGTTTGAGGATCGTGTATATGTGCCTAATGACTCCGAGATCAGGAAGTTGATTCTACAGGAGGCCCATGATTCACCGTATTCTATTTAGCTAGGAAACACTAAGATGTATCTGGATTTGAAGGAAAGTTTCTGGTGGACCAGAATGAAGAAGGATATTGCTGAGTATGTAGCAGTATGTGATGTATGTCAGAGAGTTAAGGCAGAGCATCAGAAGCCAACAGGATTGCTACAGCCATTGTCGATACCCGAATGGAAGCGGGACAAGCTTGGCATGGACTTTATCACGGGATTGTCCAGGACTTGTTCAGGCTATGACTCTATATGGGTTGTAGTCGATCGATTGACAAAAGTAGCTCATTTCATCCCAGTGAAGACCACTTATACAAGTGCTAAGTTGGCAAAGATATACATGACCAGGATCGTATGTCTGCATGGAGTTCCAAGGACCATTATATCAGATAGAGGAACCCAATTTACCTCAAAGTTCTGGAATCAATTGCATGAGACTTTGGGTACCAGGCTAGAGTTCAGTACAACCTTTCATCCACAGACAGATGGACAGACCAAGAGAGTCAATCAGATTCTAGAGGACATGTTGAGAGCTTGTGTTCTAGATTATGGATCTAGTTGGGACGACAATCTATCGTATGCAGAGTTCTCTTATAACAACTGTTATCAAGCCAGTTTGAAGATGGCACCTTTCGAAGCCTTGTACGGAAGGAGGTGCAGGACACCGTTGTTGTGGGATGAAGTTGGTGACTGACAGTTGTTTGGACCAGATTTGATTAAGGAGTCTGAAGAGAAGGTTAAGTTGATTCGCGACAGACTCAAGGTAGCCCAGTCCAGGTAGAAGAGTTATGCGGATTCTAAACGCAAGGAGACAGTTTACGAAGTCGGAGATAGAGTATACCTTTGTGTGTCCCCACTTCGAGGATTTAAGCATTTTGGAGTTAAGGGAAAGTTAGCACCACATTTTGTGGGACCATACAAAGTCTAGGAACGTATGGCAAAAGTTGCTTACAAGCTGGAATTGCCAGAAGGATTGTCAGGAGTTCACGACGTGTTTCACATTTCCCAGTTGAAGAAGTGCCACGCAGAGATGGCCGATATTCCTCTGAGAGATACAGTGCCACTGGAAGCGCTTCAGCTGGATAGTGATTTGACCTACGAGGAGAAACCAGTGAAGATTCTCGAGTTTGCCAGCCGAGTCACCCGCAGCAAGGTTATCAAGTTTTGCAAAGTTCAGTGGAGCCACCATACCGAGGATGAAGCCACCTGGGAACGAGATGAAGACCTACGGAAGGACCACCCGCACCTATTTTCTAGCCAACCCGAGTCTCGAGGGCGAGATTCATCTTAAGGGGGGTAGGTTTGTAACATCCCAAATTTTCAATTAGGAATGTTATACATAGGTCATCATATGCATATCATATTTTATTGCATTTTTGGTTGATCCTAGAAATTCTAAGCAACTCAAGGACCCACACAGAGACTTGGGGATTTCGTTATTTTCATATTTGAATTTTCTCAAATATTGAAAAGAGGATCATTTTGGTTTTAATCATTTTCTCTCCAAAAATATTTCCATTATAAAAATAAAAGAGAGAGGATATCCAAAATAAAAAAAATATTGCAGGAAACATGTTAAAATCAAGTATTTATTTTATTTGGACTTTTATTGCTATTTTATTTGAATTGGAAAAATATGCATGTTTTCAAAATTGCATTTTTAGGCTAAAAAATGTTCACTTTGTTCTAAATATTTTATTTAGACGGTGGAAATTGTTTTTGGCATTTAAAAAAAATCATATTTTTGGGATTTTTTTTCTGTTCGGTGGAATTATTTAAAAAAAATCCCACGAACCGAACTAGGCCAGCGGCCCAGCCAGCCCACCAGCGTCGCCGCCTCGCGCGGGCATGCCCGACCCGGACTCGCCGGAGTCTTGCGCCGCCACGCCACCGGCCGCCCGCTCCCCCAAGTCGGACCACCCCGACCCCCCCCCCTCTTTAAAGCCGCCCACTCCGCCGCCCTCTCCGCCACCCACCACCCCAGCCGCCGCCGCCTGCAAGCCTCCCGTCCCACGCCGCCGTCGCCCGACATCACCGCCATCGCCCCTCACCGCCGCCGGAGCCCCCCGACGCCGCACCGCCCCGCCGGAGCCCCGCCGGAGGTAGCTGCCGCCGCCGCCATTTCGTTTTTTTTGGTTAACCGTTCGGTTTTTTCAGAAACCCTAGATCTTTTTTAAAAAATAGGTCGGTTCGGTTTTTTCGGTTTTAGTTATTTAGCGGACGTTCGTCTGTTCATTCGTTTTAACGAACGCCGTTCGCTGATTAGGTTCTGTTAACAAACGTTCGTTCTTTAGCTTGTTCATCTCGTTTTATTTTCTAGGGTTTATCCGCGATTATTTTCGATCGCGATTTCTGCCCTGATCTTCGTTCTAGTATAACTTTTAGCTCGTTTATCCAAATTAGATGAAACCAACGCCTAAGTCTTCGTCTCGAAGCCCTCTTTCTGTTTAACCAACTTGAACATTATTTTGGTACTATAAAATTTGACTTTAGTCCAGATTAGTAAACGATTCTTGTTTCGTCCGTAGTTTGAGTTTCATTGCTCCATTTTATTTGATTCTTTTTGCAAACCGGAGTTCTTCAGTTGAACTTTTCTGGTTAGATATTCTTATTTGAGTTTTACCCATGCTTCTAGTTTGAGTGCTTATGTATGTTATTGTTTGTTTGCGATAGAATTCCCGGAGTGCGAAGCGTGCTACTACGAGTCTCTAGGTTTTGCAGATCATCAGCAAGGCAAGTAATACTTTGATCATATCCCTTTATTACCCAGTTTTTACGCATTAGTTCCAATCCTCAAACATTGCATGGTTAGGATCTGATTAACATGTGGGTTTGGGAAGAAGATGATGAGGTAGAACTTATTTCCCTTTTATTATCAAACCTTTGGGGGTTACTTCTACGTTATGCTCAGGATTGCTATGCTATGCTCATAGACGTGGATTGGGTGAGTGTATCCATGACAGATGTGAGAATTGTTAATTAATGGTTAACTTAAGGTGGCTACTCAAATACACATCTGGGTGGATTGGTTGCGGACACCTGGAGAATCCAGTGTTGTCCTAGGTTATCCCGGAGTACCCGTGTGATCATCCTACGGTTCGCCACCCAGTCTCAAAGGGATCATAAGATTATTCATTCTAGAAACTTCCGTGTGCAGCCACAAGCTATTATGGGCTCTAGCATAGTTGAGTAGGTTGCATGACCTCTTTCAATGGTGGGTTAGCAGATGTAGGGGAAACTAGGTGTAACTGTCCATCCAGAGTAAAGAGTTAATGTTTCTAAAAGAGTGGGTCTCAGTCATCCGTTTCTCAAAACACCATGTAGTGCAAGAAATTCAAAGGAGGAGATCGAGTCTTGTGGGGAAAAGTGCACAAACCTCTGCAGAGTGTACAAACTAATCATGATTAGTCGTGTCCCCGGTTATGGACATCTTGAGTATCTGGTTTTTGGATTATCATGTTGATCTCATCACTCTAAATTAATTTTGTTAGGTTAATTGATATTTCTTAATTGGGATTGAGTTAGAGGAACCTTCTCAATGTTTAACAATCACCATGATAGTTAAACAAAATTTATTCCTTTGTTGTAGGGAAAAATTGGCTTTATGCAAAACTATAACCATAGAACTTTCCACCAGCCAAATATGCATGTAGTGATAGCATTTATTCTGTTCATTACTCTTGTGTTACGTTGTTAGCATATTCCATGTGCTGACCCGTTTCGGGCTGCAACATATCATGTTGCAGACTTTTCAGACGATGATTAAGGTGCCATAGGATGTTATCGTTCACTCAGTTGTGTCGTTGGAGTTGATGGACTCACTTTATCTTCCAAGCCTTCCACTGTTATCTTATTTAGATGGCCTTAAGCCATATTATTGTAATAAGTTCTCTTTTGAGACATTCGATGTAATAAGTTGTGTGATTGAAACTCTATTATAAATCCTCAAGTAATGTGTGTGTCAGCATTACCGATCGAGGGATGACACTGATGCACAGAGGCTAGACTGTTTGAGGTCTAGTCGCTATATTTGATGTAGAAGCCCTTCGTGATCGATTCCCCCTCCGACGGAGCGCCGGAAAAGCCCCCAAGATGGGATCTCATGAGTACAGAAGGTTGCGGTGGTGGAAATAGGGTTTCATGGTGCTCCTGGATGTTTTCAGGGTATATGAGTATATATAGGCAAAGGAAGTCAGTCAAGGGAGCCATGAGGGGCCCACGAGGGTGGAGGCGCGCCTACCCCCCCCCCCCAGGGCGCGCCCTCCTACCTCGTGGCTGCCTCGTTTGTTCCTTGACGTCCACTCCAAGTCTCCTGGATTGCGTTTGTTCCAAAAATAACTCTCCCAAAGGTTTCATTCCGTTTGGACTCCGTTTGATATTCCTTTTCTGCGAAACACTAAAATAGGCAAAAAAAATAGCAATTTGGGTTGGGCCTCCGGTTAATAGGTTAGTCCCAAAAATAATATAAAAGAGTATAGTAAAGCCCATTAAACATCCAAAACAGGTAATATAATAGCATGGAACAATCAAAAATTATAGATAAGTTGGAGACGTATCAAGGAGACTCAAATAATATTCATAGATAATCTGATCATAAACCCACAATTCAGATCTCAACAAACACACCGCAAAAGAAGATTACATCGGATAGAACTCCAAGAACATCGAGGGGAACATGGTATTGAAGGTCAAAGAGAGAGAAGAAGCCATCTAGCTACTAGCTATGGACCCATAGGTCTATTGTAAACTACTCACACATCATGGGAAGGGCAGTAAGGTTGATCTAGAAGCCCTCCGTGATCGAATCTCCCTCTGGCAGATCGGCGAAAAGGCTCCAAGATGGTATCTCATGAGAACAGAAGCTTGCGATGATGGAAAAGTATTTTTGTGGACACCTATGATGTTTAGGGAATATTTGAGGAATTGTAGTGTTGGAATTAGGGTTAGGGGACCCTCGAGGGGGCCACAAGCCAGGGAGATGCCCCCCCAGGGCACGGCCTATAGGCTTGTGGCCTCCTCGGGACTCTTCTGGCTTCTCTCTGTTGGGGAATGTAGTAATCCCAAAATTTTCCTACGCACACGCTAGATCATGGTGATGCATAGCAACGAGAGGGAAGAGTGTCGTCCACGTACCCTCGTAGACCATAGGCAGAAGTGTTATGACAACATGGTTGATGTAGTCGTACGTCTTCACGATCGACCGATCCTAGTACCGAACGTACGACACCTCCGTGATCTGCACACGTTCAGCTCGGTGACGTCCCACGAACTCACGATCCAGTAGAGCTTCAAGGGAGAGTTCTGTCAGCACGATGGCGTGATGATGGTGTTGATGAAGTTACCGATGCAGCTTCGCCTAAGCACCGCTACGATATGACCGAGGTGGATTATGGTGGAGGGGGCACCGCACACGGCTAAATGATCAATGATCAACTTGTGTGTCTTGGGGTGCCCCCCTACCCCTGTATATAAAGGAGCTAGGGGGAAGCGGCCGGCCAGGAGGAGGGCGCGCCAAGGGGGGAGTCCTACTCCCACCGGGAGTAGGACTCCTCCTAGTAGGAGTAGGAGAAGGGGAAGGAGGATAGAGAGGGGAAGGAAAGGGGGGCGCCGCCCCCCTCCTTGTCCAATTCGGACTAGAAGAGGAGGGGGCGCGCGGCCCTGCCTTGGCCGCCCCTCCTCTTCTCCACTAAGGCCCATAAGGCCCATTATACTCCCCGGGGGGTTCCGGTAACCCCCCAAGTACTCCGGTATATGCCCGGAACACTTCCAAACTCCAAACATAGTCATCCAATATATCGATATTTATGTCTCGGCCATTTCGAGACTCCTCGTCATGTCCGTGATCATATCCAGGACTCCGAACTACCTTCGGTACATCAAAACACATAAACTCATAATACCGATCGTCACCGAACGTTGAGCGTGCGGACCCTACGGGTTCGAGAACTATGTAGACATGGCCGAGACACGTCTCCGGTCAATAACCAATAGTGGAACCTGGATGCTCATATTGGCTCCTACATATTCTATGAAGATATTTATCGGTCAAACTGCATAACATCATATGTTGTTCCCTTTGTCATCGGTATGTTACTTTCCCGAGATTCGATCGTCGGTATCTCAATACCTAGCTCAATCTCGTTACCGGGAAGTCTCTTTACTCGTTCCATAATGCATCATCCACAACTAACTCATTAGTAACATTGCTTGCAAGGCTTACAGTGATGTGCATTACCGAGAGGGCCCAGAGATACCTCTCCGATAATCGGAGTGACAAATCCTAATCTCGATCTATGCCAAATCAACAAGTACCATCGGAGACACCTGTAGAGCACTTTTATAATCACCCAGTTACGTTTTGACGTTTGGTAGCACACAAAGTGTTCCTCCAGTAATTGGAAGTTGCATAATCTCATAGTCATAGGAACATGTATAAGTTATGAAGAAAGCAATAGCAGTAAACTAAAATGATCAAGTGCTAAGCTAACGGAATGGGTCAAGTCAATCACATCTTTCTCCTAATGATGTGATCCCGTTTATCAAATGACAACTCATGTCTATGGTTAGGAAACCTTAACCATCTTTGATCAACGAGCTAGTCAAGTAGAGGCATACTAGTGACACTATATTGTCTATGTATTCACACATGTATTATGTTTCCGGTTAATACAATTATAGCATGAATAATAAACATTTATCATGAAATAAGGAAATAAATATTAACTTTATTATTGCCTCTAGGGCATATTCCTTCAGTCTCCCACTTGCACTAGAGTCAATAATCTAGGTTACACAGTAATGATTCTCACACCCATGGAGTCTTGGTGTTGATCATGTTTTGCTCGTGAGAGAGGCTTAGTCAACGGGTCTGCAACATTCAGATCCGTATGTATCTTGCAAATCTCTATGTCTCCCACCTGGACTTGGTCACGGATGGAATTGAAGCGTCTCTTGATGTGCTTGGTTCTCTTGTGAAATCTGGATTCCTTTGCCAAGGCAATTGCACCAGTATTGTCACAAAAGATTATCATTGGACCCGATGCACTAGGTATGACACCTAGATCGGATATGAACTCCTTCATCCAGACTCCTTCATTTGCTGCTTCCGAAGCAACTATGTACTCCGCTTCACACGTAAATCCCGCCACGACGCTTTTCTTAGAACTGCACCAACTGACAGCTCCACCGTTCAATATAATCACATATCCGGTTTGCGATTTAGAATCATCTGGATCAGTGTCAAAGCTTGCATCGATGTAACCATTTATGACGAGCTCTTTGTCACCTCCATAAACGAGAAATAAATCCTTAGTCCTTTTCAGGTATTTCAGGATGTTCTTGACCGCTGTCCAGTGATCCACTCCTGGATTACTTTGGTACCTCCCTGCTAAACTAATAGCAAGGCACACATTAGGTCTGGTACACAACATTGCATACATGATAGAGCCTATGGCTGAAGCATAGGGAACAATTTTCATTTTCTCTCTATCTTCTGCAGTGGTCGGGCATTGAGTCTGACTCAACTTCACACCTTGTAATATAGGCAAGAACCCTTTCTTTGCTTGATCCATTTTGAACTTCTTCAAAACTTTATCAAGGTATGTGCTTTGTGAAAGTCCAATTAAGCGTCTTGATCTATCTCTATAGATCTTGATGCCCAATATATAAGCAGCTTCACCGAGGTCTTTCATTGAAAAACTCTTATTCAAGTATCCTTTTATGCTATCTAGAAATTCTATATCATTTCCAATCAACAATATGTCATCCACATATAATATTAGAAATGCTACAGAGCTCCCACTCACTTTCTTGTAAATACAGGCTTCTCCAAAAGTCTGTATAAAACCATATGCTTTGATCACACTATCAAAACATTTATTCCAACTCCGAGAATCTTGCACCAGCCCATAAATGGATCGCTAGAGCTTGCACACTTTGTTAGTACCTTTTGGATCGACAAAACCTTCTGGTTGCATCATATACAACTCTTCTTCTAGAAATCCATTCAGGAATGCAGTTTTGACATCCATTTGCCAAATTTCATAATCATAAAATGCGGCAATTGCTAACCTGATTTGGACAGACTTAAGCATCATTACGGGTGAGAAAGTCTCATCGTAGTCAACCCCTTGAACTTGTCGAAAACCTTTCGCAACAAGTCGAGATTTGTAGAAAGTAACATTACCGTCAACATTAGTCTTCTTCTTGAAGATCCATTTATTCTCGATGGCTTGCCGATCATCCGGCAAGTCAACCAAAGTCCACACTTTGTTCTCATACATGGATCCCATCTTAGATTTCATGACCTCAAGCCATTTTTTGGAATCTGGGCTCATCATCGCTTCCTCATAATTCGTAGGTTCGCCGTGGTCAAGTAACATGACCTCCGGAATAGGATTACCGTACCACTATGGCATGAATCTTATTCTGGTTGACCTACGAGGTTCGGTAGTAACTTGATCTGAAGTTTCTTCATCAATATCATTAGTTTCCTCACTAATTGGTGTAGGTGTCACAGAAACTGGTTTCTGTGATGAACTACTTTCCGATAAGGGAGCAGGTACAATTACCTCATCAAGTTCTACTTTCCTCCCACTCACTTCTTTCGAGAGAAACTCCTTCTCTAGAAAGGATCCATTCTTAGCAACAAATGTCTTGCCTTTGGATCTGTGATACAAGGTATACCCAATAGTCTCCTTTGGGTATCCTATGAAGACACATTTCTCCGATTTGGGTTTGAGCTTATCAGGTTGAAGCTTTTTCACATAAGCACCGCAGCCCCAAACTTTAAGAAATGACAACTTTGGTTTCTTGCCAAACCACAGTTCATAAGGCGTCGTCTCAACGGATTTAGATGGTGCCCTATTTAATGTGAATGCAGCTGTCAAGCATAACCCCAAAATGATAGCGGTAAATCTGTAAGAGACATCATAGATCGCACCATATCTAATAAACTGCAGTTACGACGTTTGGACACACCATTACGTTGTGGTGTTCCGGGTGGCATGAGTTGCGAAACTATTCCGCATTATTTCAAATGAAGACCAAACTCGTAACTCAAATATTCTCATCAACGATCAGATCGTAGAAACTTTATTTTCTTGTTACGATGTTTTTCCACTTCACTCTGAAATTCTTTGAACTTTTCAAATGTTTCAGACTTATGTTTCATTAAGTAGATATACCCATATCTGCTCAAATCATCTGTTAAGGTGAGAAAATAACGATACCCGCCGCGAGCCTCAATATTCATTGGAACACATACATCAGTATGTATGATTTTCAACAAATCTGTTGCTCGCTCCATTGTTTCGGAGAACGGCGTTTTAGTCATCTTGCCCATGAGGCATGGGTCGCAAGTACCAAGTGATTCATAATCAAGTGATTCCAAAAGTCCATCAGTATGGAGTTTCTTCATGCGCTTTACACCAATATGACCTAAACGGCAGTGCCACAAATAAGTTGCACTATCATTATCAACTCTGCATCTTTTGGCTTCAACATTATGAATATGTGTATCACTACAATCGAGATTGAACAAAAATAGACCACTCTTCAAGGGTGCATGACCATAAAATATATTACTCATGCAAATAGAACAACCATTATTCTCAGATTTAAATGAATAATCGTCTCACATCAAACAAGATCCAGATATAATGTTCATGCTTAACGCTGGCACCAAATAACAATTATTCAGGTCTAAAACTAATCCCGAAGGTAGATGTAGAGGTAGCGTGCCGACCGCGATCACATCGACTTTGGAACCATTTCCCACGTGCATCATTACCTCGTCCTTAACCAATCTTCGCTTAATCCGTAGTCCCTGTTTAGAGTTGCAAATGTTAGCAACAGAACCAGTATTAAATAGCCAGGTGCTACTGCGAGTTTTAGTAAGGTACACATCAATAACATGTATATCACATATACCTTTGTTCACCTTGCCATCCTTCTTATCCGCCAAATACTTGGGGCAATTCCTCTTCCAGTGACCAGTCCCTTTGCAGTAGAAGCACTCAGTCTCAGGCTTAGGTCCATAATTGGGTTTCTTCTCTTGAGCAGCTACTTGTTTGCTATTCTTCTTGAAGTTCCCCTTATTCTTCCCTTTACCCTTTTTCTTGAAACTGGTGGTCTTGTTGACCATCAACACTTGATGCTCCTTCTTGATTTCTACCTCCGCAAACTTTAGCATTGCGAAGAGCTCGGGAATTGTCTTTTCCATCCCTTGCATATTATAGTTCATCACGAAGCTCTTGTAGCTTGGTGGCGGTGATTGGAGAATTTTGTCAATGACACTATCATCAGGAAGATTAACTCTCAGTTGAATCAAGTGATTATTATACCCAGACATTTTGAGTATATGTTCACTGACAGAACTATTCTCATCCATCTTGCAGCTATAGAACTTATAGGAGACTTCATATCTCTCAATCCGGGCATTTGCTTGAAATATTAACTTCAACTCCTTGAACATCTCATATGCTCCATGACGTTCAAAACGTCGTTGAAGTCCCGGTTCTAAGCCGTAAAGCATGGCACAGTGAACTATCGAGTAGTCATCAGCTTTGCTCTGCCAGACGTTCACAACGTCCGGTATTGCTCCTGCAGCGGGTCTTGCACCTAGCGGTGCTTCCAGGACATAATTCTTCTATGCAGCAATGAGGATAATCCTCAAGTTACGGACCCAGTTCGTGTAATTGCTACCATCATCTTTAAACTTAGCTTTCTCAAGGAACGCATTGAAATTCAACGGAACAATAACATGGGCCATCTATCTACAACAACATAGACAAGCAAAATACTATAAGGTACTAAGTTCATGATAAATTAAAGTTCAATTAATCAAATTACTTAAGAACTCCCACTTAGACAGACATCCCTCTAATCATCTAAGTGATCACGTGATCCAAATCAACTAAACCAGTTCCGATCATCACGTGAAATGGAGTAGTTTTCAATGGTGAACATCACTATGTTGATCATATCTACTATATGATTCACGCTCAACCTTTCGGTCTTAGTGTTCCGAGGCCATATATGCATATGCTAGGCTCGTCAAGCTTAACCCGAGTATTTCTGCATATGCAAAACTGGCTTGCACCCGTTGTATGTGAACGTAGAGTTTATCACACCCGATCATCATGTGGTGTCTCGGCACGACGAACTTTGGCAACGATGCATACTCAGGGAGAACACTTATACCTTGAAATTTAGTGAGAAATCATCTTATAATGCTACCATCAATCAAAGCAAAATAAGATGCATAAAAGATAAACATCACATGCAATCAATATAAGTGATATGATATGGCCATACCATCTTGTGCCTTTGATCTCCATCTCCAAAGCACCGTCATGATCACCATTGTCACCGGCGCGACACCTTGATCTCCATCGTAGCATCGTTGTCATCTCGCCAACTATTGCTTCTACGACTATCACTACCACTTAGTGATAAAGTAAAGCAATTGCAGGGCGATTGCATTGCATACAATAAAGCGACAACCATATGGCTCCTGCCAGTTGTCGATAACTCTGTTACAAAACATGATCATCTCATACAATAAAATTTAGCATCACGTCTTGACCATATCACATCACAACATGCCCTGCAAAAACAAGTTAGACGTCCTCTACTTTGTTGTTGTAAGTTTTACATGGCTGCTACGGGCTGAGCAAGAACCGTTCTTACCTATGCATCAAAACCACAACGATATTTTGTCAAGTTAGTGTTGTATTAACCTTCAACAAGGACCGGGCATAGCCACACTCGATTCAACTAAAGTTGGAGAAACTGACACCCGCCAGCCACCTATGTGCAAAGCACGTCGGTGGAACCAGTCTCGCGTAAGCGTACGCGTAATGTCGGTCCGGGCCGCTTCATCCAATAATACCGCCAAATCAAAGTATGACATGCTAGTAAGCAGTATGACTTGCATCGCCCACAACTCACTTGTGTTCTACTCGTGCATATAACATCTACGTATAAACCTGGCTTGGATGCCATTGTTGGGGAACGTAGTAATTTCATAATTTTCCTACGCACACGCAAGATCATGGTGATGCATAGCAACGAGAGGGAAGAGTGTCATCCACGTACCCTCGTAGACCGTAAGCGGAAGCATTATGACAACGCAGTTGATGTAGTCGTACGTCTTCACGATCGACCGATCCTAGTACCGAATGTACGACACCTCCGCGATCTGCACACGTTCAGCTTGGTGACGTCCCATGAATTCATGATCCAGTAGAGCTTCGAGGGAGAGTTCCGCCAGCATAACGGCGTGATGACAGTTTTGATGAAGCTACCGATGCAGGGCTTTGCCTAAGCACCGCTACGATATGACCGAGGTGGAATATGGTGGAGGGGGGCACCGCACACGGCTAAAAGATAAATGATCAACTTGTGTGTCTTGGGGTGCCCCCCTGCCCCCGTATATAAAGGATCTTGGGGGGAAGCGGCCGGCCAGGAGGAGGGCGCACCAAGGGGGGAGTCCTACTCCCACCGGGAGTAGGACTCCTCCTTTCCTAGTAGGAGTAGGAGAAGGGGGAAGGAGGAAAGAGAGGGGAAGGAAAGGGGGCGCCGCCCCCCCCCCTCCTTGTCCAATTCAGACTAAAGGGGGAGGGGGCGCGCGGCCCTGCCTCGGCCGCCCCTCCTCTTCTCCACTAAGGCCCATAAGGCCCATTATACTCCCCGGGGGGTTCCGGTAACCCCCGGTACTCCGGTATATGCCCGAACTTTCCCGGAATACTTCCGAAGTCCAAACATAGTCATCCAATATATTGATCTTTATGTCTCAACCATTTCGAGACTCCACGTCATGTCCGTGATCATATCCAGGACTCTGAACTACCTTCGGTACATCAAAACACATAAAATCATAATACCAATCGTCACCGAACGTTAAGCATGCGGACCCTACGGGTTTGAGAACTATGTAGACATGGTCGAGACACGTCTCCGGTCAATAACCAATAGAGGAACCTGGATGCTCGTATTGGCTCCTACATATTCTATGAAGATCTTTATCGGCCAAACCGCATAACAACATATGTTGTTCCCTTTGTCATCGGTATGTTACTTGCTCGAGATTCGATCGTTGGTATATCAATACCTAGCTCAATCTCGTTACCGGCAAGTCTCTTTATTCGTTCCGTAATGCATCATCCCACAACTAACTCATTAGTCACATTGCTTGCAAGGCTTATAGTGATGTGCATTACCGAGAGGACCCAGAGATACCTCTCCGATAATCGGAGTGACAAATCATAATCTCGATCTATGCCAACTCAACAAGTACCATCGGAGACACCTGTAGAGCACCTTTATAATCACCCAGTTACGTTGTGACATTTGGTAGCACACAAAGTGTTCCTCCGATAATCGGGAGTTGCATAATCTCATAGTCACAGGAACATGTATAAGTTATGAAGAAAGCAATAGCAGTAAACTAAAACGATCACGCTACTGGAATCAGGATCTTTTCCGTCAGCTAGATCTTTGTCGTCTGCTAGCTATCAACAAAGAAGGTCTTTGCACTCAGCTTCATAGAAGCTGACGGTAAAGATCCTGCTGACGGCAAAGACCATGTTTGCCGTCAGTCAACCCGACGGCATAGAATATTTTTCGTCCACTAGCGGACGGCAAATAATGAGGGTGGCCCACTAACGAGTAACACCTAACGGACACTTTCTTTGCCGTCCGCTAGCTGACGACAAAGAAAGTGACCAAACTAACGTCCGTTAGCTAGGATCTTTGTCATCTGCTAGCAGACGGCAAGGAACCGTGCCCTAACTAAAATCCATCGACACCCGCCCGGCCGCGCCCCACATCTATCTGTCCCCTCTCTCTCTCCACCCGCGCCTGAGTCGCTGCCGCCCCACACCACCCCGCCCCCGTGCCACCGCCGCCCCGTGCCACCCCCGTTGTCGCGCTGTCCTAGAAGCCCCGGTGACCCCCTTCCCTGCCCCGCGCCATCCCTGCCGTCGCGCCATGCCACCCCGGCCTGGCCCGCCCCGTGCCCGAGCTGCCGCCAGACCGCTAGGGTTGGGGGCCGCCGGACCGCTGCCATCGCTGGCCGATGAGTTCCCCTCCCCCCTCCACCCTCCCGCCCCTGAAGCTGCCGGGTTTGAGGTACCTCCACCGCCCCGACACTCGACTCGTCGCCGCCGCCGTCGGGTTTGCAGGATGCGTCCCCCTGACCCAGCGCGTCACCCGCCGCTCCTCCCCGTCAACCACCGCCGGAGTAAGGCGCCTCCCCACTTCTCCATTGCCATGTACCCCCTGCTCGCCCCTCTTCCCCAATGTTGTTTGTTCGACTAGCAGCCGCACCGCCGCCCAGAGTCGTACCTGCAGCCGCCTCCCCGTTCCCCAGACAGGTAATGCTCCATCCCACCTTCATCCCGTTTTCTTCAGAAATTTCTTGCACTGTAATGTACTCTGAAGAAGTAATGGTAGTTAGATTTGTCTATGCTGCACACATCTTGCTAATCTTCAGGGTTAGGGAAAAATGGCCTGGGAATTCCGACTCTGCATAATACATTGCACAAGGATTATGATTTAGTAGGCTGCATCATTGCAGAGTTCAGAAGAGTAGCTAGTAACAAATCTTGCAAAATCTGCATATATAGTAGCCAAATCCTGCAATCCCTTGCTTCACACTGCACAAATGGAAATTCCTAACTAGTAAAAACATACCATGAGCTTAACCTGTATGTAGACTCTAGTGTAGAAACGTTAGCCTAAGCTTTATCCTATACAAATGGGAGCATTCCCCATGTCCAGGTTGTTATGAATTGTTGAATAGTAGTACAATGTGTGAGAGTGTGAAGATCATGATGAGCTGGATTGCAATTCATCAGTGGTGATGAGCTGAGGGTGAGTGTGTAGTGCAATGCAAACGAGTGTAAAGTGGCAAGCAAGCATGCAAACAGGGGAGGGAGCTGGAAAAGGTGTGGGGTACTACTCCTCTCCTCTCCAGTAGGCATTGTGCTCACGTAAAGGGAGTTGTGATCTTCCTCTTCTTCTTCATATTCTTCTCTTTCTCTGTCTCACCATGCATCATCAGCATCGGCATCAGCACCATGGAAATAATCTAGGAGTATCTATCTATCTTTGTGTTGTGCAAGGGGAATCAGAGAATATGTTTGTATCTGTGTGTGTGTGGTTAGCTTGGGTACTGGTGGTCTGGCTGGCTGGCTAGTTGTTGCTCTACCACCAGGAAAGGAAGGACTCACTCCCCACACCTCCTCCCTTGCTTATTTGCCTTACATGCCTGGAAATTTAGTACATGTTTGTGTAGTTAAGACAAACTCGAACCAATATCAATGGGACAATATTGGATTTATGTGATGTGAATTCATAATTACAAATAATTAAGTATGTTTTTGGTACCGTTGGCACCAATTTGTCGTGGAAAGTGATAACAAGATCTTGGTAACTTCAACTATATATTGCCAACCAGAGTTGCTTCCACCTTAGGAATTAACAATCAAGAAGAAGAAGAAGAAGAAGATAATTAAAGAGGAGGAAGAAGAAGTGTATTTTTTCCCTATTTTTAAATTACTATGCTCTTTTTTTCAACATTTTCAGTTTTCTTTCACGTGTAAAGAAATCCCTAGTTTTGAAGGGTGCCAGTTGCCATTGCCAACTAACCTACCAAATTAATTAAGTGTTGTTGATGTTGTTGAGCACAAATGCATTGCTTTTTTTTCTCAGTTTTCTTTCATGTCTAGAAACTTGGCTCTATGTTTATAGATATGCTTCTAGATACTAATTGGTCTCTTCTGCTACTTATTAGAGATGGGGAGAGGCCGTCACCGCAGGCTCTGCTCTGCCACACCAGAGTACGAGTTGGATGCTTCCGAGTTCTTCAGTATCATACTTGAGACTTCCTCCAAGAGGCAGGTATATAAAAGTTGAGATCTCCCCTTCACCCATCTCATTATGATAACTCTGCTGTTTGCTACATCACTCCTTGTCCCAAACTGCAGAGGCTGCCTGACACTTTTATGACGATGCTGGATGGCCATCGGCCAAAGAATGTGAAGCTGCGACAGGCGGACAACGGGCTTCATAGGCTTTGGGACGTGGAGTTGGTGATCAGGTACGGCCACATGTACCTCTGTCGTGGCTGGGAGCAGTTCTACCGTGCCTACGACCTGCGTCACGGGTACTTCCTTCTCTTCAGGTACGACAGCTATGCCATGCTCACCGTGAAGGTGTTCAACACGACTATGTGTCGCATGCGCTACCAGGACGACGATGATGCCAGTACGTTCTGCCTCTTCTTCCTCTACATTTTGCTTTGTCTCACATCGATTGTTAACGGTCATTGTTGCATTTGGTCAGGCAATGGGAGCAGCAGCAGCGACTCTGGCTACAGCCAAAGCAGCAGCGACTCTGGCTGCAGCAAAAGCAGCAGCGAGGATGATCCGGAATGGAGTGGGGAAGAAGAGGAGCAGAGTGGGGATGAGGAGGTGCAGGCTGACGATGGGCAACAGATGGTGGTGGATGAGGATGACGTAGCGATGATGGTGGCTGACGATGGGCAAGATATGGTGGTGGCTGAGGATGACCTAGCGATGGTGCTGTCTAAAGATGGCCTCGCAGTGGTGGTGGTGCCTGACAATGACCTTGCGATGGTGGTGGCACCTGCAATCCCAGATCCAGGCGACATGACCATGCCAATTGCGGTAGAAGACTACATCCCATTGCCTCCACCGCCTCGCCGCTCTTGGCGCATCAGGATGAGGAAGGAGAAGGAAAAGAAGAATGAGGAGTGAACTATGTCAGGTATGTCAGATCTCTAGAATGATCTATATATACTTAGCTTTATTTCCTCTGAAATGACATAAGTTAGCTCTAATTTGCTAAGTTATCTCTAATATGCCTAGTTTCCTAGGTTTGCTCAATAATGACATATACACTTGGCTTACTTGTGTAAAAACTGGCATAATTATGCTTAGTTAACTCAAAAATGGCATAATTAGCTAAATTAGCTCCAAAATGACCCATTTAACCTAGGTTAGCTCCAATATGATCCATTTTACCTAGGTTGGCTCCAAAATGATCAAGTTTACCTAGGTTAGCTCCAATATGATCCATTTTAGCTAGGTTAGCTCCAAAATGACCTAGTTTACCTAGGTTAGCTCCAAAATGACCAAGTTTACCTAGGTTAGCTCCAAAATGACCTAGTTTACCTAGGTTAGCTCCAAAATGACCAAGATGGCATAATATGCTTAGTTCACTCAAATATGGCATAATTAGCTAGGTTAGCTCCATTTTACCTAAGTATATGCTTACTTCTTATTCCAGTCTTCTTCTTCTTCTTCATTTTCTTCTCTTCATGTTCTTCTTCTTCTAACTTTCTTGTTTCTCATTTTGTAGATCTCATTTAATTCACAGAAGCTTGCATGGATGGAGTGCTTCTTTTCCCTTTCTGCTTTTATTTTGTATCGATGAACTTGCATGGATGGAACTTGTTATATGGATGTATGGATAACGGTGTTGGATGAACAATGTGAAACTTTTGTAATATGTATGGATGGAACTATGTACGTGTTGGTTACGTAATGTATATACGATGAAACTTGTGTGTTGGATATGTCTTTTGTGAAATTTGTGTGTTGAAACTTGTGTGTTCAAATTGAATGAATTTAAGAAAAAACAAAAAAAAATTGGGCTATAGAGGATCTTTGCCGTCCGCCAGCTGACGGCAAAGCATTTTGCCATCATCCAGCGGACGGCAAAGGTGCCACGTGGTAGCTCCCTATTCAACCTGGGGCTGTCCTATTTGGTTACTTTGCCGTCCGCCGGCTGATGGCAAAGCTCACTGTTAGCCCCCTAACGGACGGACATTGTCACGTGTGCCATCCAGGACCGTTGCCATCAGCCGGCTGACGGCAAAGATCGTTTCACCTTTGTCGTCCACCAGCTGAGGGCAAAGAAGTCTTTGTCATAGCCCATCCAGCCAGACCTGTTGTCGTCAGCTGATGGACGGCAAAGGTATTTGCCATCCGCCATGTATGCCCTTGCCGTCCGCCATGGCAGAAGGCAAAGAAGCTGATTCCAGTAGTGTCAAGTGCTAAGCTAACAGAATGGGTCAAGTCAATCACATCATTCTCCTAATGATGTGATCCCGTTTATCAAATGACAACTCATGTCTATGGTTAGGAAACCTTAACCATATTTGATCAATGAGCTAGTCAAGTAGAGGCATACTAGTGACACTATATTGTCTATGTATTCACACATGTATTATGTTTCCGGTTAATACAATTCTAGCATGGATAATAAACATCTATCATGAAATATGGAAATAAATAATAACTTTATTATTGCCTCTAGGGCATATTTCCTTCACTCTCCAAGTCATGTAGGTCTCTTCTGGTCCAAGAAAAATCATTGCGAAAGTTTTATTCCGTTTGGACTCCGTTTGATATTCCTTTCTGAAAAAGCCAAAAACAAGGGAAAAACAGCAACTGGCACTGGCCACTAGGTTAATAGATTAGTCCCAAAAATTGATATAAAATGGTACCAAAATGCATATAAAACATCCAAGATATATAATATAATAGCATGGAACAATCAAAAATTATAGATAAGTTGGAGACGTATCACTTGACAAGAAGGAGAATAATAGCTATTCTTTGGTTTCAACAAGTGTTTCAAGATGTGCAAGCCCACCATGAGCATCACATCATAGATATCTACATGGTATAGAAGATGTGGAGAGAGTAGAAGGCGAACTGGGCACACAAAACTAAGGAGCCTCAGCCACCTGGCATGAGGACATTGATAGCTGGCCACTGAGTACTCCAATCCATGTTGGACTATCAGCCAGATGACAAGTAGGGTGATGCTGACAATGCTCCTCCCATGGTTTATATCCTTGCATCACCTTTTTACTCTTTGGTGTCTCAATGCCAAAGGAGGAAGAAGTGTTCTATGTAGAATCACGTGATTGGAGAAATGGAAAGTTCTCATGTTCGATTCTTCATGGGCTTGTAATAATTTTATTTATATTTTCATATCTTGGCACTTTGGTTGTGAGCTACCTTAATTATTATTGTGCAAGATTATGTGTTGATTTATCACCTTAGTTAGTGATATGTGTTTGTATCTGTTATATGTTTGTTCACACCATTCTAACTTATGTCATAGTCTCTCCACATTTATTGCTCTCATAACACCTCTGGTTTGTGATCCTTTGCACCGTGACTATTTATGTTTGACTAATCACAAACTCGCGTGTGCAATGTATCCGTGTCATTCATATTCATATCATTGCACTTGCTTATAACTGGGGGGCTTCTTTGTTGTGTGATATGATTCCTAGCATACTTTTATGCATGCACACATCAAGGGGGAGCCTTCTTGTTGTGTGATATGATTCCTAGCATACTTTTATATATGCACACGTCAAGGGGAGCCTCCTACATTAATAGTATTTAATGGAAATATTTTATTATCTCATATCTTGTTATTGCAATGGGCAATCTTATTGTAACCAATTCACCAAAAAGGGGGATATTGAAAGTGTATTCCCACTAAAGTACTATTTTGGTGTTAATAACAATACCATTAGTGGGATCTAATGTTGGTTGTCAAGTTTATCTCAGGATAGTGGATTTTTGTATGGGTCTACAGACTTCGATGATCCGTTAAAAGGGGAGAAAAGACATTGTTCTTCATTTGGCTCGGAATTTTTTTTGTTTAATTTGAGTCTTAGGAGAAGCCATACTATAAAGAGGGGATGTTGCATGAGTGAGTTGGGAAAGACATTTCTATCCTACACGTTTTTAATCCCCCATGAGAAAAGGAAGGGTTTTCACCAAGTTAAAAGTGGCTGCAGTAGGATGTCCAAGTGCCCGGGGTCACTAGGTAGCAGTCGCACTACCACTAGGTGGTTTGGGTGACTGGGGTCCTGGACCCCCCAGGTGCCCGGAGTAGGGGTCTTCCCCTCTAGTCGTTCTGGGTGCCCGGGGTCCCTGACCCCTGGGTGCCGGATGCCCCTAGGTGCAAAACCCTTGTTCATTCCGGGTGCGTGGAGTTTTCTACAAGAAACAACTACCTTTGCCTTGGAGGGTATAAGCCCCCTTCTTTCACCTTGCTCCCTAATCTTTACCAAGCTTTGCTCCACCATTACCATACCCTAAAAGCTTGAGATATCCTCGCTCCTCCACCTAAACACTACGATTACTTAGGGATAGGAGGAGATTCTCCCTATCTACATTCCTACCAAACTGATTTGTGTTTACCCAACTCGTTCAACTTCATCAACTCGTTACTCTTGGAGCTTGGGCTCCTAGACAGTTAGAGGTTCCTCCGGAAGCTTCCCTGTTTGTGGTGTGCTCCGGAGATGTACGTAAAGGTGTGATAGTCACCTTCAAGACCAACCCCGAGTGATTCGAGGCTCATCTGTTGGGGGTGAATCGAGGATAATATGTTGAGCCTTCAGTGACATTTCGAAGTTTTTGTTTCATGACCACTCCAACAGAGATTAGAACTTCCCCAAGGAAGTGTGAACTTCGGGATAAACATCGTGTCATTGACTCACTTGTGGTTAATTCTTTCTCGTATATTTATATTGCTTTTTTGTGCTTGTTGGACTGCTAAATAGATTATTGCCTAACATACCTTGCCTTAAGCTTTCTTGCGATATAGCTCATGGTCATCTAGTTGCATATCTAGAGAAACTACTTTATCCTCACATCCTTAGAATTTTTAGTGAAGCTTAAAAGTAGTAGTCTTGTGTTCACCCCCCTCTTGTCGATCGTATCGATCCTCTCCCATGAGTTATGGGGTGGATATTGGAATGGCTTGACAAGTATGCATCACGCTATTTCCTATTTTTTGTGGAATACTCCCTATTGTAAGCAGAATGCAAAAGAGAACTGATAGAGAACAGACGAATCAACTATGTAATCCTTTTAATACAAATATATCGCGGTAGAAAGGATGCAATGAGTAGGTGCCTCCTGGCTAGGGATGTGGGTAACTGATGCCTACCAGAGAGGAAACGACAAATGACCATGGTTGCTAATTTAGCAATCGTTCGATTATATCCTTCAAGATGATTAACTAGGATTATAATCCTAATACTCCCCACCCCTAATCGATGCTTGTACTTGCGAATATACTTCATGTTTGATGAAATTCCTCAAAAACAAATGCGAGGGAAATGGGGGGAGAAAAGTGTTTGATATGTTGTTAAACTCCTTCAAACCCAGTGAGAAAAAGGAGAAAACGATACATCATATCCTATGTTGATATGTGGAGTTAGTTATTTCCATTGGATATGCCTAGGTCACTATATTTACATCTTATATTTGTGTCTATGTTTCGATCTACCCTCTACTTCGACTTTGCACAAGTCAATAAACCAAATAGGATAGTTTGGCATTTTTTGTGTGGCGCGGATCCACTCGAAACCTCTAAACTAAATCTTTGAGAAAGCTCAGAATTAGGCCAAGCATGCTGGGAAGACTCGATCTGAAACCATTAGCTCCCTGAACTACTGATCTCACCAAGAGGCTAACCGGAAGTCATGCCTTGAATCTGGACCGAACCTCCATATATATTATGGGAGTCCGCACCTTAAGGGTTGAGTTGAAATGGTTTTATTCCAAATTCATTTCCCCTCGGCTCCCTCACTCTCTCACGATTCAGATTCGCCACCTAAGGGTCTGCTCCTGCCAACAGTTGTCTAGATTTGCCTTCCCCCATTCCCTAGCTTCCATGAGGTTTTTTGGTGGTTCCCCTCTGCTCCTTTCATTGTCAGTTGGAAGGACAATGTGCGTCCACCCACTAAGTCTCCTTCATAGACGAATACCTACGTCGAGTTAGGAAAAGTTTGTCTTCCACCAACTTCCTTTGTTCCTCTCTAACCTCTAGTTCTCACCATTATTGCTACAATTTATGTGAGATTTGGACTAAGATTTAGGGAGTGGTTTAGTTAGTATTTTCCATATGGCCAATTCAGTCAATTACATGACCCTTATTTCCCCTCACTATGTGTTGTAGAAGAGTTTGTGCAGTTTTGGGTCAGTCTGGCCTAGTTATACAGCCCAGAGATTATGCCCATACCATACCTCTAGATGGTACAAAGTCTGCACAAATTTTTCTGCTTTCTGCACTCTCTGGCATCCCTTTGTGTGACTTGTGCACTTATCTTTTGCTACTCTATCCATGAAGATTCATAGATTGTCTGGAAGAAAATGGTAAGGTAGAAGCTAATGGAAATTGGTAGCGCTTCATAAAAATCACCTATTGACTATGGAACTTTGCAAAAGAAGAAATTGGTAAAAGTGGGAATGGCAAATCCATATAGTGGTCACCGCCGTTGATGATCGATTTTGGACGAATGAGCAAGAAATATGGTGGGATGATACATTCCAGATGCACAAGACTCGAGTTGTGCTTCAAAAGATTGTAGATATTGAGCACATAAGTGAAGATCCTAATGACTTCCCCAACATCACTGATTGTTGTAAGCCCGTTGATGTGTACAAGCTCATTACTATGAATCAATACCATTGCCCCGAGCTTATTCGTCATTTTTATGCCACCGTGCACTTCCATCATGGATCGGAGAGACCTATGACTTGGATGAGTGGTTCACACAAGATTGAGGAGAATCCCTTGTCTATATTTGCTCATGTTTTGGGGATTAATTTTTTCGATGTTAGTGACTACCATGGAGTGAAGATTCATGATAAGGATGTTGCTAAGTTATATGAGATCATCAAGTTTTGCTACCACCCCACTCCCAAGTCCAAGAAGATTGGCTTCACCACCAACATGTATACTTTCTATGATATCACGATGAAGCTATTTCGCCAAAGGATTTGTGCCAAGGTTGGGGATGCTACAACTGATGATCCTTATGGCTCGAGGATGAGCCAAGACACCGTGAGGAGTATGCACATCCAATCTCAAGGGATGATGAAGGTAACTAACCATATCCACATGAAAAAGCAAGTGGCTCCGAGGATTTTGGTGATCAGGACGAGTATTTTGGGGTTATATGTTAGCATCACTCTCCTTGTATCCTTTTGGTGTTTCAATGCCAAAGGAGGAGAAGGATGAGTTCCATTCGGTTGCTCCAGATAATATTTGGGTTTTTGGTGAATTTTCAAGCCTCGCCTTTATTTGCATCTTCTATGGCTTACAATTTTTTTGTATTTGTGTACTTTGTGTGGTTGTGTGAGCAGGGTGATGCTCAAGTACTTTAATGTATTCTATGTCTGAAACTATGTGTGCTTAAATTACCTTGGGTATTGCTGTGTTGCTTATTTGTTGGAATATCATATATCCTTGTTGTTATAGTCTCTTATCATGTTATCTTATTGAGCTCTACTTGTTGATCTTATTCCATGTCTCACACACACAACCTTTCTGAGATTGTACTTTATGTTCATCGCTTAGAGTGCAAAGTTGATATCATGTTTATTATCACACTTTTGTCATACTCCACTTTGCTCTAGTATTTTGGGGGATCCCTTGTTGACTCTAAATTTTCGTGCTTTATTTTGCATCAAAGGCATACTAATTGATAGTGCACAAATCTAGAGGAAGCTTTGTCATTCTTACCTAAGCGAGTTAGTGTAAATGATACTTGATTAGAGGACTGACCGTGATTGTCAAGCACATGGACGTTTTTAGGTCCGAAAGGTTGAAAGCAAAGGTGGATGGTGATCCCCTATACAAAAGGGAGAAGAAAAACGACGTATTTAAATTATATATCTTATTCTTATTCTTGAGTTGTAGGAAAGTCATAACTACAAATAGGGATCACAATATTGAATTTGGAGTGGAATCATATCCTCTCGATACAGCCATAAACCACCTTCGATATTCTACCAAAAAGAACCATGGAAAATCCAGAGAGACAAGCCTTCAAAAGTCGCATCCCAACTTTTACTATGCGGCCTAGAGGCTAGCTTGGAGAGATAAACATGGGCTATTAATAAAAGCCGCGTTGATCTATTAATAAGAGCACCTGCGGTGCCCCTACACCAATTTGTAAGCCACCACAGGGGCTCTTATTTATAGATCAACGCGGCTTCCTACAGAAAGTGAACGCTCCCCAAATTAACACATCCCACAAGTGTGTTTGCCCATTATCATTTGTAGAACACGTAAAAAGTGCGATGTTCACTAACTGTTTGTCGGGCTACAGAGATTTATTGCTGACATGGAAAAAGAGCATGAAATTGTCTCTCCACAAAAGTTAGACCACAAAAAAGCAAGGGAACTACCTTTACTTTTGTAGGCCAGTAACATCACTGTTACGTACTCCCTCCGTTCCAAATTACTTGTCTTGGATTTGTCTAGATACGGATGTATCTAGCATTAAAATGAGTCTAGATACATCTGTATCTAGACAAATCCAAGACAAGTAATTCGGAACGGAGGGAGTACTATTCATAATGTTTAGATACAGTACAGTATAACTCTGCTACGTGAGAGTAGAATTTATAAACTTGCTTTGCCGTGGCTCACATCCAAGGCCTCTTTGGAACGAAGGATCTTTTTAAGAAGTGTATTGTACATTCGGAAAAAGTGCGATCACATAAAAAAAAAATCATTATGCAAGCATTGTTCTTACTTTCTTTTTTGGACCCCTAGCAAGCATTGTACGTGATGCTGCTATCTTAAGACTTGGGACTATTGAGATCATTCCAGTCCATAAAGTAGATAACTCTCATGGTATCATACAAAAGATGCATACACAACAATTCTAGAATCCAATACAGATCATATAACACCTGCTAACTGCCACGAAGCTCCATGGAGTCGGCATTCTCTCGGCTGCATAAGCTGTATATTACCACCAGCTTCTCCACGACCTTCAAGGTTCCTCAGAATTCGCCACCAGCAAAGATGAAATTTTCCACTGCCTTATAATAACTAACTACATATATGCAGCACAATGCTACAATCCACCCTACTGTCCGGTTTCGGTACTCCTTTCCCTGCAAAGTCATAATTTTTTTACAGTTACATCACTAAATTTAACATGCAGGAATTAAAGATGACGTAAGAAACATACACTTGGAATGCATGAACATCCTTGCGGAAGTTCTCTAGTTCCTCTGGATCAAACGTGCCATCATCAAACTATTCATAGACCAACAAATGAGAGAAGCATTTGTTAAGTAGAACAAGGGAGTGGTAAGAAGATGGAAATGCATGACAGTATGACACACCAGCTGGCTGAAATCTTCTTCCAGTGTTTTATTCTGAAGAACTTCTGCCAATTTTCCGTTTTGAAGAAAACAGTGGATGAAGTAAAGAACATATATACCACATTCCTCCCCATTTTGCTGTGGCACCTGCACAGTTTTGTTGTGGACGATGACAAGAACTCTAGATTCAAAAAGCAATCATTAAACATCATACCTTAGGAAACTCAAGGCGGATTTTTTTTATGAAGTGCACACTTTCCTCCCGCTCTTCGATTTCATAAATACCACGAATGAATCTGATAAACCAAGCAAAGCAAGGATAAAAGAAAACAGGGGGTTATAGGGCTGTGAGCATGATAGTGTTGTTGTTTATGTGCTATCACAAGCATATTCAGTCTATTGGTGTTATCCCTTACATGGTATGTCTTGCATGCAAGTAAAATTGGGAATAAATGAAATGCAAGGCTGGTTGCTTTTAAACAAATGCACTGACGGGTCTGACCCAATCAAGGTGCCCAGGCACCTTGGGTGCCCCAGATAATTTACCTATACATCTATAACTAGAGTAATTTTCAACAAAAATAGACTAAAAACCCCCAGGATAAATGACAACGACCGCTAAATACACATCACTAACTATGTTCAGCAAGGGTTAGATGATTTGTGATGTGATGTGCGAAGCTGGATTTTGATGAGCGCATATTCTGCTACTGTCTTGGGCTGACTCACTGGTATGGACACTATTCATGGCATAATCTTCATGAGTGACAACAGGAGTACAGGAAACCCTGACACCCTGTTGTCTGCTTCAACAGTACATTAAAGCATACAAGTCTCAACCAAAAGAACAGCATCTTCCTTCTAATATATGAATCCTCTACTAGACACCACAAGTGGTCAGTCAGATAACCGTAATATAGCGAAACATGTGCATCATCATTAAGATCAGTATTCTACTTATATTAGAGGTATGAGATGAAGGTATAGAGGGACCATACCCTCTGATTTCAGGTGCCAACCTCTTCGGATCTGTTGTGTTAAGTGAATCCAGCAGAAGCATTCGTGGTCCTTTTTTTGCATCTGAGCAGTCTGTCTCGTCAAAGTGGCATAGGACAAGGAGGTTCCAATGTCCCCTGCAGTTACGAAAGTGGAAATCCCATTGCTCTTTCGCAATCAAATAAGTTAATCCACGAGGTAAAACAAAACTGACCTACCAACGAACAATAGGGACAAACACATATTTTCTTGAAAATATTTTCAATTTTTTTGTCCATCTAAGAATTCTTGATTTCTGTTCTTTGTCCCCATTGACGTAACTGTTAAACCATAAAGGATCCAAATATGCGCAAGCATTCTTCTGATCTTCATCTGTACGCTTCCAAAGGTTCCTATATGCACAAATTTATGGCAGCAAATAAGCATACAAAGTTTCTCCAAGACCAATTATTTGCTTTCTTGAAACAAGATTGTGTGCGGGGGGGGGGGGGGGGGGGGGGGGGGGGGGTACTCCATGTATAAATCGAAGATATGGGTATCCAGTTTGTCTTGATTTTCCTTGTCCCTTCTGCTACTTGCAATGCGATTTGAGCTCCCAGGCACCTTCGGTGCTGGCCTTATACTCGCTCGAGAACGCTTGGTCTTGCACTCTACACAAGGAAACATGGAAGTTAACTAGTTAAACTGAAAGTGTAGTTCGAATTTAACTTTAAAAATAAGCAATCTGTATCACAGGTAGATCCACCAGGGAAACTGCATATAGCTAAAGGCCACTTTCTCCTACTTTTTGGCCTCTTGCCTTTGCAAGCCATCTGGGAAACATCACAATTACTGTTGTCTTAAATTGAAATAAGACACATGACTAAGAACCAAGCACAAATAACAACCACTGACCCTAATCACACTGAGTATACAAAGGATCAATAGTTCAGGCCTTCATAGGGTCAAGTTTTTTTCTTCTGCTGAATGAGAATGGCTGAACTTTGGTTGATGCATCAAGGAAAACAAATCTTTTGCAGTTTTAAACAAACAACTACCATTTCCTTAGGCATTGTAAATTCTCTCCAAATGTTATCTTTATTAATTTTTGCAACCTGTCATTATATAAGAATCATTATCATGTTCTGACACATGATAAAAACTAAAAGACTCATCCAGGCTACAACAGTGTTCAGTTCTATTGGTCATACATACAAAGAAATAAACAATTTAAAACAAGAAAATTATCAACAATACAATATCCTTACATACAGATGGAGTGGGAATGGCGATTTATAAACCATTACTATAAAATAATCTACCGGGCAAGAACACCATGAGCATAATTAAGTGATGATCTAGAAATGATAGCATGTTAGCTGGCATATCATGACAATGATCAGTTGGTAAATAAATGATAGGATGTGCCTTATCAACATCAAACAGTTTGCCAAACTAAAAGACATATTCCAAGTACAATAAGTTCAACAAACTGCAAACCAACAATCTGACCTCAAACCACAGGTCTTTTCAGCTGCAACACCCAATATATGAAATAAGGAATCAACCGATAACTTGATAATGAGTGCAATGCACTAGGCTACAAATCACATAAATGAACACACAAAACACATAACAGCAATAATCATTCCTATGATAAAACATAGCTGTATACGACTATGTTAGTATGTGCCAAAAACCTAAGCAAACACTAAGCCAATAGCCATTAAAATCTATGAAGCCTTCTCTGCTATCGTATACGCAGTTTAATCCTCAAAAAGCTAAAAGAAAAGGATAAACATGGTGATTTTTTTCATCTAGATAGCACCAACGCGCCGATGTGATGACTAGATATGTGCAATCTTGAATAGCCGTTAGGCGCTTGCCACCCGCCTGCCTAGCACCTCGGTGAACATGTTAACTAGTACTACCTCCGTCCCAAAATAAGTGTTTCAACCTTAGTACAACTTTGTACTAAAGTTAATACAAAGTTGAGACACTTATTTTGAGACGGAGGGAGTACAAAAGACCAAACATTTGTATTCCTTCAGTATAAGCAGGATATGCATTAGAAACAACATCCTCTACACACTGCGATTTTCGCACACATGGGCCAGATGAGTCAAATAGAGCCTTGCAACGTAATCAGTATTTGCTCCAGGAAATGAAACGACTTATTCCAGCATTATCATCGCTGAAGTAAAGCAATGGGGCCCTGGACCTACTGACAAACCATATGCAACCATCTATATGCATCACCGATGCAGAGATCGCAGGGTATCCGATTTTCGCTAAAAAAGTCATAAACCCTTATGAGAAAGTAGCGGCCTAAGGGCGCCGTTAACCAGCTCTGTAGCAAGCTGATCACGAAGCAACCCCGGGAATCACAAGAACAGGCCTAAAATCGCAGAGGTAAAAAGGGAAGGGAAGGGGGCAGAGACGAAGATTTTCGCGGGGGGTGGGGACGCTCACCATCCTCTTCGTCGAGGTCGATGGGGGCACTGCTCTGGCTGCGGCGCGGCATGGCGACGACGGCGAGCCGTCCCGGGTGGCGAGCGGTCGCTAGGGTTTGGTTCGACGGGATCCGGCGGGTGGGCAAAGGGGCTAGGAGAGGAAGCTCAAACAGTGGTGGGCGGAACGGAATGGGTTGGGGTTTTGGCCATACTGTGCCAGTGCTCTGCTCCCTTCGCCTTCGCTAAATCATGTACTACAAATAGGAAAAAGTAAAGAATTGGGATATCATGCCTATTTCGTTTCTTAGAAAAAATTCGTGATCTCACTTAATGCAAAAACCTTTGAAAATTTCATAAGATCTCACTTAATGCAAAAATCTTTAGAAATCAGGTCAATAGTTAGGGATCAAATACTTCTTTTTCGAGAAAATTTTCGATCTATTATTTTTAATCATGGCAGTACAACGAACACCAAAAATAATAAAACTTACATTCAGATCCGTAGACCACCTAGCGACGGCTACAAGCACTGGAGCGGGCCGAAGGCGCGCCGTCGTCGTTGCCCTTGCCTCGCTGGAGCCGGGCAAAAGTTGTTGTAATAGACAATTAGGAAGTCGTCGTGCTAAAGCCTATAGGACCAGCGCAACAGACCAGAAAACGCTGCCGATGAAGAGTAGCATAGATCGGAAGGATTCAACTTGAAGACACACGAACGTAGAAAAACTACGACCAGATCCGACCAAATCCACCAAAGTCAGATCCTCTGGAGACACACCTCCACACGCCCACCGATGATGCTCGACACACCACCGGGACGGGGACTAGACAGGGAGAACCTTATTCCATATTCAGAGAGCCGCCACCGTCTCGCCTTCCTGAGTAGGACACAAACCCTAACAAAATTTAAAGGAACATCTAAAACAGAGCCCTCCCGCCGACAAGGGCTGAGATTCGTGCCGCCATGGCCCTAAGGCCATCGAAGATGAGGTGGAGCGGTGACGGCGCCAACGGAAGGTGGAGGAATCCTAAACTTTTCTTAACAGGGATAAAATAATTCATTGCCATATTTTCCAAAACAAAAAGTACTTCATTACTATGAAAAAATACTAAGGTCTCCTTTGGTTCATAGAATGGAAAACATCATGAAATAGAAAAATCACACTAGAAAATAAGATGGCATGTATCTGACATTCCATAGAAAAAGATATATTTCATTGAATTGGTTCCTATCTTGTACAAGAATAAGATTATATTCCTACAAACCAAAAGGACTTACAAATAAAATCCTACACAAATCCTGTTTTTTAGAATTCGTACAAAATCCCGATAAACTAGATGAGGCATAAACATAGAAAAAATCTCATGAATAACTTTCGGTCATCATTTTTTTTTGTGGAGAAAAGAGAACATGAGAAGAGGGACTTACACGTGGGGTGGCTTGGTTGATGTCGCGATCAGAGCCGTCGAAAATCATTTGATGTTCACGTGTTTAACAGGACCTCTTTTTTCAGTAGAAACAACGTTGTTTATTCAAACCTCAAGTGTTTGTGGGATACAAAGGTTATTAGGAGGAGTGGAGAACCACACATGGGTCTCACGTCGAGACTAGGGGGGGGGGGGGGGGGGGATATCAGGTGCTCTCATCCTTGGGGTGCTCTCTATGCTTCAAATCTAAAACATTAATTTTAAATATTTCAAAAATTATGGAAAAAAATATGAATGTCTACCAGGAATGTGATTACACCCTCTAAAAATTCCAGGTCCAAACTCGAAATGTACATTGAGAAAAAAAGACAAATTCAGATGTGAATAGTGTCAAATATTGCTTTTGTCTTTTTATGACACTATTCATGTTAGATTTCACATTTTTGTTTCTCGATGTGCATTTAGAGTTTGGACCTGAAATTTTTAGGAGTTGTAGTCACATTCCTTGTAAACATTCATATTTTTTCAGAATTTTTTGAAACATTTAAAATTGATTTATTTTTTTAAAGTTGGAGCATGAGGAGCACCCCAAGGATGGGAATACTTGATATTTCCCGAGCCTAGTTGTCGTTTTAGCTGAAATATGGGCCTCAAAATTGTGCTCGTGCTGCTCGTGGCATATTTCACATGTCAAGAAATCTGACCTACGAGAGTTAAATTCTCTCGCTATCATATAATACTCACCGAAATGCAATGTCGCTTGGAGCTCATTAACGACTCTCAGACAATCCGATGCGATGTCGATTTTCCGCAGTGCCAAATCCTTGCCAATGCTTGAGCCTCTAGACATGCATATGCTTTCAAGGTTCCAGGTTCCGTCACTCCTTCAAAGACTATCGCTGAAGCTCCCAGGTAGGTCCTGTTTTCATCTCTGCACACCACTCCCACTGCTCCCTTGTTCGTATTTTTGGCCACTACCGCATCGGCGTTCAATTTGCATATCTGACAGAGGTGGCCTCCAAGTTTGTGTGCCACAAAAGGTAGTTGAAGGGTTCCTCCTCCCAGGACTTGGTTGGCTGGCGCGCACCTCGTCCAGGAACATGTTGATAAAGAGATGAGTAGAAAGAGGGCTCTGAAACTCTTGCTCGTGGATGGCCTTGCAACGCGCCCACCACAACGCCCATAGTGTCACCAGCCCCTCCACAAATTGGTTTTCCCTCAATGTGTTTGCAAGATTGAACATCCATAGCTTTGTAGCCAGGTCTCGTCTCCGATTAAAGGGACGACCGGGTCATCTTCCCTAAGTGATCAAACGGCCTTTGCCATGTTACAATCCAGTGAAGTGTGATGCCACGAGTCCGCGACCGCTCCACAGATGCCGCATTCCGCTGTTGTAGCCATCTGACGCCTCGCTCTCTCCTCCCCCATGGGCAAGGAAGACGGTGCTAGTCTCCATGCGAACATGCGAATTTTGGGCGGAACCCTAACAACCCATAGTTTCTTCCAAGTTCTATCCTCATTTTCAGTATTGGATGCCTCTGACTCCCCGTTGAACCCATGACTCTCTCCGCTTCTTCATTTCAACAACAAGCTTATAAGTTGATCACACGGAGAGCGAGCCTGATCGCTTGTAGTGCCAGACCCAAAAGTCAGACGGTAATATATGGCTGATGGGAATCTATTTTACCATCTCCACGTCCATGGAGAGCATGCGTTGCTCCAAAACTGTCATGTTCCAACTTCGCGAACCTTGGCATATAAGGTCAAATACCAATTGTATAGGATCTGTAGAGATAGGAAATATTGGGCGCATTTTGTAATCTCTCGGGATCCAATTTTCATTCCAAACACTGGTAGGTTGACCATCCCCAATCCTCCTTATAAGGCCAACCTTTAGTATGTCACGTCCTTCACAAATTGATCTCCATACATGTGATGGGTGTTGCTTACTTCTGCAGAAAGAATACCAGATTTAGGGAAATAAACTGCTTTCATAATTCGAGCACTTAACGAAGCTGGGTCCTGAAGAAGCTGCTACGCCTGCTTTGCTAAGAGAGCTAGGCTGAAGATTTCCAAATCTCCGAACCCTAGACCTCCTTTATATTTCGGCATTACCATATCATCCCAAGCTACCATGCAGTCTTCCTCTCTCCCGCCTTGCTTCCCCACCAAAACTTGCGAATTAGTCAAGTGTTGGCGAAGTCCTTGTGGCAATTTGAAAATTGCCATCGAAATAGGTGGGTATAGCTTGCACAACGGATTTTATGAGAATCTCTTTTCCACTTCCAGCTAGTGTTTTCTCTATCCATCCTTGTACCTTTTTACATATCCGGTCCTTCAAATAAGAAAAAAAACTATTCTTTGATCGGCCAATATCAGTGGGTGGACCCAGGTACTTTTTAGTAAGTGACTCATTTTACGCCTCTAGAATTATCTTGATCTCATTCCTTACCAGCTCCGGGCATCCCTTGCCAAAATACATTGTTAACTTTGTCACATTTATACGCTACCCCGACTCACCACGGTACCATTCCAGAACTACCTTCAAATGTTGCGCCTCGTTGCTCTTTGTATGGTAAAACAAAATGCAACCGTTGGCGAATAAGAGATGATGAACAATCGGTGCTTAAGGCGCAATTGATATACCTTGCAGCATCCCTTCACTAACTGCATGTCTTATCAAGCAAGATAAACCTTATCCTACCAGCAAAAATAGATAGGGGGAAATAGGATCCCCTTGTCTTATTCCCCTTGATGATACAAATTCCCTCGTTGGGTGACCATTGAAAAGCAAGGAGAAAGAAACTGATTGAACTCCTCTCATGACAACATTCACAAAGGACTCACTCAATCCAATTTTTTGCATGATCGCCTCCAAGTATACCTATTCCAGTCTATCATAAGCCTTTTGCATATCTACTTTTATGGCACAATGAGAATTCTTCTTGCTTCTATTCATCTTCATAAAGTGTAAGCATTCATAGGCTGCTAGGACATTGTCAGTGATAAGCCTCCCCGGAACAAACGCCGATTGCTCTTCGGAAATGATCTCAGGAAGAAACTATTTCATACGGTTAGCAAGTACCTTCGATGCGATCTTGTAGATCACATTGCACAAGCTAATAGGTCGGAACTGAGCCAGATAAGTGGGGTTTTGTACCTTAGGTATAATGAGGATGAACTTTTTTTTATCTCCTCCGGTGACTCCTCTCCCTTCAAAATCTGGATAATAATACGAGTGACTTCTTCACCACACAAGTGCCAATGTTTCTAGAAAAAATGTGCTAGAAATCCATCTGGCCCCGGTGATTTGGTTAGAAACATTTGGAACAGGGCCGCTTTGACTTCTTTCTCTGTATATGGGGCATCTAAGATCTCATTCATAGCATCTGTTACTTTACAAGGTACATGTGATGACACCTCTTCTATGCCAACTACACCCTCAGATGCGTGTAAGTGTTCATAAAAGTTAATCGACATATTCTCCAATTCAGCTTGGTCCTCACAAATAGACCTGCCCACACGCACTAGTCGCGTAACTCGATTCTTCTGTCTCCTCATGGAAGCTTTCTGCTAGAAAAACTTTGTGTTGCAATTGCCCTCTAGCAAGCACTACACTCTAGCCCTCTGACGCCACATTGTTTTTTCTCTCAACCGAAGCTCGGTTTAAACGTTGCTCCACCTTCAACTCCTCATAGCTTGGCCCTACTCTCCCAACAACCACTCTCAATTCCACTAGATTCTTACGGAGCAATCTCAGTGCCAACCTTACCGCACCAAAAGTGGTTGTACCCCAACTGAGGAAAGTACCAGCCACCTCCCTTAGCTTCTTTGTCATCTCTGAAATCGAGCCAACACGGGATTTCATCCACGCCTCCTCAAGGAGAGGTAGAAAGTCGTCATGGTTTTCCCACATTGTTTCATACCGGAATGGCCTATCCACCGCTATCCGTTGATTCTAAGCTTCCATATGATTCATAAGAAGCACCAGATTATGATCGGATTTAACCGTATGCAAATGTCTGATTGTTGCCATTGGGAACATAGAGCACCAATCTGTCATTGCAAGTGCTCGGTTCAACCTAACTCTGCAATATTCACCATTGTTTATCTTCCGTTCAAAGGTCCAGTCCAGGACGATGTATCCCAAGTCACATAATTGACACACACCTACGGCTTCACGAAACAGATTTATTTGAGCCATGTGTCTCTGGTTTGGTCCAAACTGATCTTCCACTCTTAGTACCTCGCTGAAATCCCCAATGCAAAGCCACGGGAGATCACAGTCTGCCTTCAGAAATCTCATCATGTCCCATGTCTCATACCGCAAACTCCTGTTAGCTTTCACGTACCAGCAAGTTCACCTCCAAGGTTCCTTTCCCCCCTCATTCACTACCATGTCTATGTGGTATTTTGAGTAGTTCCTCAATTCCAGCACCAATGGTTTTTTCTAGTAGAGACACATTCCACCACTTCTGCCACTGATACTAACACCATAAGCAGAATCATACCCTAAAGTACTCGCCAATCCTTCCACACGATACTTAGCGATTTGTGTTTCCACCATGCATAAGATCGCCAACGCACACTCCTGTGCAAGATCGTGCAATTCGTGAACTGTCGCAGGGTCGCCTAGCCCACGACAGTTCCAACATAAGGTCAACATTAAGCCCAACGGTCCTCCACCGAGGAGGCCACTGATTTTTGCGAAAATATTTTTTGTTTCCTCTACATTTGCTGCCTCTTCACCCTTCTTCCCTGGCGATGGCCCCTTCCTTAGCTTTTTTCTCTCTTTTGGTGTCATATACCTTGGAGGAGGGGTGGCATATTTGCATCTGATTTCCTAACATATGATCCCGTCTCAGTCTCATGAGCTACTTCTGCTTCCATATCTAGATATGGTTTAACGGGACCCCCTATGTGACGCATTTTGAGTTATATAGCAGCACGACACACAGGAGCAATAAACTGAGCCAGCCCATTGGCACACAGGTTGTAGTGTTAATGTGGTTTGCGTTATTATATGTTTTGATTATGGAAGTTCGGAATATTGTTACCCTGTGAATACAGTAGCCAGTGGTTCAAAAAATTGCGAACAATTTTTTTAAAAAAGTATGAACATTATACTTTGAAATTTTGAATATTTTTATGGAAAAAACAAAAAGTTGAAATGCAATTTTTTAAATATGAAAATTTGCAGGGAAAATAGAAATTCATTTTTTAGAAAATGTGAACAAAATTTAGAAATTCCGATCAGTTTTTGAATTATAGAGCACTTATTGAAAATTTTGAACAAATTGCAAAATTCCAAACATTTTGTTAAAAAGGTGAACAGATTTTTAAATAACAAAATATTAGAATAACAAACTTTTTTTAATGTCGCATACAAAATTTAAAAACAGAATTCCATTTTTTTAAGTGAACAAATTTAGAAATTCTGAGTTTTAAAATAAAAACATTTGAATTTATATGAAAGAGAAACAAAAAGTATCAAATGAAAAGAAGAAGAAAAAAAAAGGAAAAACGAAAAGAGAAAACAACTCATAAACTTTCTGGAAGGTTCCAAAAAATAGTCAGGAACCGTTGAGAAGGTTCCCAAAACCAGGATGCTTGCACGTCATAAAAATGTTAAGGGCATGTACAATGGTGCTATCTTAGGAGTGTCACGTAGCACAAATGCTAAGGTGGAGAAGAGAGAAATCATAAAAAAAAATGTTTGTCTTCTCTTATTTAAGAGATAATCTTTTAGCACAATATGTGTCACCATGTTTTTAGGAATAACTAATTATTGAAGATAAGTCTAAGATATAACCCATTGTACATATACGTTTTTGTCATCTTTAAATTACATGTAAAACTGAAGATAAAATTGTCTTATCAATCATTGTACATGCCCTAACTAAGTCGGCCCATGTGCGTAGGTTCCTATGCGAATGTTCAACACTTTGACGCATAATGTGGCACATAGGAAATTCTATGTTCAACAAGGTACGACATAGTGGGCGTGGCCAATAGAAGTGGACAACTGGATGGGCCATACAGTCCGGTTTATACAGGCTAAGCAGGCCAAATTAAACTGCTATGTGGCTTGCCCATCTTTCTTGCCATTCTTCATATGTCCGGAGGAGGTCTTCTCTACGTACCATTTCACGGAATCAAAGGGTACCCCTTGCGGGAGTCTGGAAGGGTCACTTTTCGGGAGCTGAGAGCATCCCATTTGGCGCGATCTCAGCCGCTGTCATGTGTCGCATGTTGGCCACTTTCCTTGAGATTTTTTCTGTACATGTTTTTGGGCTTTAGATGTGTTTTTCCTAGTTTTTTGTTTTTTGGTTTTCGCCAAGTTTTCCCTAGATTTTGAATGATTTGTATTTATTTTTGCGTGAAAAAAATATTTTTTTTCTTCCATGAGAGGCATAGATTTGCTTCCACGAGAGCTATGCCTCTCGAAAAACAAGAAACACACTTTTTTTGCTTTCATAGGAGGCACAAATTTACTTCTGGTGGAGGCAAAGATTTGCTTCCGCAAGAAGCACAACTGAGCCTCTCAGAAAGGAAAAAAAGACGCATTTTTTTCTTCCACGGGAGACACAGATTTTCTTCTGCGAGAGGCACAAAATTTCTTAGAAAAAAATCTTCCTTGAAAAGTACAGATTTGCTTCCACGAGAGGCACAATGGAGTCTGTCAGAAAGGGGAAAAGGAAAGAAAAAAGTGCTTTCGGCTTGTTTTTTCTTCCGCTCTTTTTCATGAAAAATGTTCATCAATACCTATTAACATGGATCTAGTTTTGAAGATCTCAACACGAGAAATCCAACGGTGAAATGGTTTTGGGATTTGGACGCACGGTTTAAGAGATAAAGCATTTTGAATACACAAATCTACGGAAAAAAAAACTCGCCGCGCTCGTGTGCGTCACTTGTCAACCCCCGAGAAGGGGAGAATGACTTTTGCAAGGGATACTTCTTAATTAGCGATCTCGTAGTTCATTCGACAGCGGCCAGGTCATGTCTTTGATCCTATTGTAGGTGTTGTTTCCATTTGGTGTATTGATTGGATCATCGACTGACAAATGTCAAGGGACCAAATGTAACAATCCCAAAATTTTGTCATCATGCCACCAACCATGGAAAGAAGGCGGGTATGGATTAGAGGGAGATGCAGTTAGGGATCATTTAGTTATTGGGGATGGTAAACCCTGGGCATGAAACTCCTAAGTTGAGATTTCCCTGCTCACTTCGGATCCCTGGGTAAATTCTCCATAGTTGTTTCGATGAGGAGTGGGGGAACTGGGGGAGGGCGGGGGAGGACGGGGCTTACCTTGTGATGCGGAGCATCCTTCCATCATCCCCATGGACTCTACACCAACACATTAAGCACCACGTGGACCTATGATAAGAGCTCGAGCACGCGCCATTGAAACCGAGGTGAACTCAACCCTTCACGAGATCAATACGAACATGAGTGGAACTTGGTTGCTACCTAACCAAAATGGTGTATGTGTCACTAGGTATGAAGACCAATGCCACCAAGCAGCTGAGGAACACCCCCATGGAGTAGTATAAGCAACCCAAGTCCATAAGGAAGGAGAAGGAGTCCAAGAGGAGCAAGACTGGAAGTCCCAGACGACCCCGTGCGCACGGGCCCCCGAGACCCCATGCCCACGGGCCTCCCAGAAGTCCTCTGGAAACAGGACACGCACCCCCGTGCGCACGGGCTCCAGACCCCGTGAGGGAGTTATGGATTAAGGGGTCCTTGGGGTACCGACCCATTGGATGTGGGCCGGACTGGTGGAACCGCATAACTATGGAAGATCTGTGAAGTCGTGGTGTGTCCTCCAAGTCAAGTGTGGACAAGATCTCTTTCTCCCTTATTGTAATCTATCTCCGGTAACCCTAACCCTATCAGTGTCTATATAAACCAAGGGTTGTAGTCTTTAGAGTTAGATCTATATTCATCACCTCATCGCCTTAGGGTTTAGCTTATGCTGATCTTGAGGTAGATCTACTCCGTAAACCATACTATACATCCAATATAATCAAGCAGAACGTAGGGTGTTACCTCTTCGAGAGGGCCCTAACCTGGGTAAACACTGTGTTTGTCGTCCCTTGTTCCCATTGATCCTAGATCCACAGCTTGGGACCCCTACCCCGAGGTCTGCCGGTTTTGACCACGGTTATTGGTGCTTTCAGAGAGTTCTACTGTAGGGTCGATCGAAGGATCAATGGCTCGCCTGATCATAGCAGAAGGCATTGGATCCAGGGACTTCTTCGTCCCCGGTCAACTCTTCGCGTTCGGCAACATTGTGTTGCATGCCGCCCCGACTGGTCGTTTGAATCAAATCGACAACTTCGCCCCGAACGCCGAATTCTATTCGGTAGTCTGGAATATGTTGCGGACACATGGGGCGATCTGGTCTTCGCCGAATTTACTAGCCCCTTCCGCACCCTCGCGGGCCTCGCCATGCCCGCTCCGTAGTCCCCCTTCGATTTGATTTACGGATCAACCCCCGCCCTCCGAACAGCTTCGAGCCAGGAGAGCTCCGCCCTAAGCTGGGGCCAGACTCCACCCTCGCCGGAGCCATCATGACTGTGGAGGACCTTTCCTCGACCTTCGAGGCAGAATCAGGAGGCAGAAGCCAAGAGTCAATCTCAGCCAAACCACCCCTTCATGATGTTTACCTGGCCTTGAGCCCTTATGACAAAGCGGCAGCCAATGGCCAGGGGTCACCCCCAGCACAAAGCAGCCCGATCTCAAACCCCCGATGGGGAAGCCACACACGAGGACCAAAGCCCGTCCTCGACCTCCAGTGACGATCCAGATCTCTTCAAGGATCCGGCTCCGCGCCCCGAGCTTAGCACAACCAGCAGAAACCAAGGACCGGCCCGGGCACTGACTGCCACCCGCCTCGTCACAACGGAATCTTGATCGGAGCCCTCGAGTTCAGCGACCCTCACAATGTTAAATGAGGCGCTAGATCGAATTCAGAAAATGACCATCGAGGAGGACCTACCCTCCGCCTGCAATCATCAACCCTTCAAGGCGTACCACAGGGATTTTACGTTGCACCCACCTGTTGGGGAATGTAGCAGAAATTCAAAATTTTCCTACGAGTCACCAAGATCTATCTATGGAGAGACTAGCAACGAGGGGAAGGAGAGTGCATCTACATACCCTTGTAGATCGCTAAGCGGAAGCGTTCAAGAGAACGGGGTTGAAGGAGTCGTACTCGTCGTGATCCAAATCACCGGAGATCCTAGTGCCGAACGGACGGCACCTCCGCGTTCAACACACGTACAGCCCGGTGACGTCTCCCACGCCTTGATCCAGCAAGGAGAGAGGGAGAGGTTGAGGAAGACTCCGTCCAGCAGCAGCACAACGGCGTGGTGGTGGTGGAGGAGCGTGGCAATCCTGCAGGGCTTCGCCAAGCACCACGGGAGAGGAGGAGTAAGAGAGGTAGGGCTGCGCCAATAGAGGGAGAAACTCATGTGTTGGCAGCCCTCAAGACCTCAACTATATATAGGGGAGAGGGAGGGGGGTGCACCCCCTCTAGGGTTTCCACCCCAAGGGGTGCGGCAGCCCCAATCTCATCTAAGGGTAGCGGCCAAGGGGGGAGAGGGGGGAAACTTGCCCCCCAAGTTAGGTGGAAGCACCCCCTCCCCAAACCCTAGGCGCCTTGGGCCCTTTTGGGGGGCGCACCAGCCCACCTGGGGCTGGTCCCCTCCCACACTTGGCCCATGCAGCCCTACGGTGCCGGTGGCCCCACTTGGTGGACCCCCGGGACCCTCCCGGTGGTCCCGGTACGTTACCGGAAAAACCCGAAACTTTTCCGGTGACCAAAACAGGACTTCCCATATATAAATCTTTACCTCCAGACCATTCTGGAACTCCTCGTGACGTCCGGGATCTCATTCGGGACTCCGAACAACATTCGGTAACCACATACAAACTTCCTTTATAACCCTAGCGTCATCGAACCTTAAGTGTGTAGACCCTACGGGTTCGGGAACCATGTAGACATGACCGAGACGTTCTCCGGTCAATAACCGACAGCGGGATCTGGATACCCATGTTGGCTCCCACATGTTCCACGATGATCTCATCGGATGAACCACGTTGTCAAGAACTCAATTGATCCCGTATACAATTCCCTTTGTCTAGCGGTATTGTACTTGCCCGAGATTCGATCGTCGGTATCCCGATACCTTGTTCAATCTCGTTACCGGCAAGTCTCTTTACTCGTTCCGTAACACATCATCCTGTGATCAACCCCTTGGTCACATTGTGCACATTATGATGATGTCCTACCGAGTGGGCCCAGAGATACCTCTCCATTTACACGGAGTGACAAATCCCAGTCTCGATTCGTGCCAACCCAACAGACACTTTCGGAGATACCTGTAGTGCACCTTTATAGCCACCCAGTTACGTTGTGACGTTTGGTACACCCAAAGCATTCCTACGGTATCCAGGAGTTGCACAATCTCATGGTCTAAGGAAATGATACTTGACATTAGAAAAGCTTTAGCATACGAACTACGATCTTTGTGCTAGGCTTAGGATTGGGTCTTGTCCATCACATCATTCTCCTAATGATGTGATCCCGTTATCAACGACATCCAATGTCCATGGTCAGGAAACCGTAACCATCTGTTGATCAACGAGCTAGTCAATTAGAGGCTTACTAGGGACATGGTGTTGTCTATGTATCCACACATGTATCTGAGTTTCCTATCAATACAATTATAGCATGGATAATAAACGATTATCATGAACAAGGAAATATAATAATAACTTATTTATTATTGCCTCTAGGGCATATTTCCAACAGTCTCCCACTTGCACTAGAGTCAATAATCTAGTTCACATCGCTATGTGATTAACATTCACAGGTCACATCACCATGTGACCAACATCCAAAGAGTTTACTAGTGTGACTAAACTAGTTCACATCATCATGTGATTAAGACTCAATGAGTTCTGGGGTTTGATCATGTTATGCTTGTGAGAGAGGTTTTAGTCAACGGATCTGTAACATTCAGATCCGTATGTACTTTGCAAATCTCTAGGTCATATTGTAAATGCTGCTTCCACGCTCCACTTGGAGCTAGTCCAAATGGTTGTTCCACTATACGTATCCGGTTTCCTACTCAGAGTCATTCGGATAGGTGTTAAAGCTTGCATCGATGTAACCCTTTACGCCGAACTCTTTATCACCTACATAATCGAGAAACATGTCCTTATTACTCCAAGGACAATTTTGACCGCTATCTGGTGATCTACTCCTTGATCACCTTTGTACTCTCTTGCCAGATATGTAGCAAGGCACACAACCGGTGCGGTACTTAGCATAGCATACTGTAGAGCCTGCGTCTAAAGCATAGGGGACGACCTTCGTCCTTTCTCTCTTTTCTGCCGTGGTCGAGCTTTAAGTCTTAACTTCATACCTTACATCTCAGGGAAGAACTCCTTCTTTGACTGATCCATCTTGAACACCTTCAAGATCATGTCAAGGTATGTGCTCATTTGAAAGTATTATTAAGCATTTTTGATCTATCCTCGTAGATCTTGATGCTCAATGTTCAAGTAGCTTAATCCAGGTTTTCTATTGAAAAACACCTTTCAAATAACCCTATATGCTTTCCAGAAATTCTACATCATTTCTGATCAACAATATGTCAAGAACATATACTCATAAGAAATTCTATAGTGCTCCCACTCACTTCTTTGGAAATACAAGTTTCTCATGAACTTTGTATAAACCCAAAATCTTTGATCATCTCATCAAAGCGCACATTCCAACTCCGAGATGCTTACTCTAGTCCTTAGAAGGATCGCTGGTGCTAGCATACCTTTTAGCATCCTTAGGATCGACAAAACCTTTCTGATTGTATCACATACAACCTTTCCTTACTAAAACTAGTAAGGAAACTTGTTTTGACATCCATCTGCCAGATTTCATAAATGCAGCTTGTGCTAACATGATTCCGACGGACTTTAAGCATCGCTACGGATGAGAAAATCTCATCGTAGTCAACTCCTTGAACTTGTGAAAAACTCTTCGCCACAAGTCGAGCTTCATAGATGGTGACATTACCATCCACGTCCGTCTTCTTCTTAAAGATCCATTTATCTCAATGGCTTGCCGATCATTGGGCAAGTCCACCAAAGTCCATGCTTTGTTCTGATACATGGATCCTATCTCGGATTTCATGGTTTCTAACCATTTGTCGGAATTTGGGCCCACCATCGCTTCTCCATAGCTCGTAGGTTCATTGTTGTCTAGCAACGTGACCTTCAAGACAGGATCACTGTACCACTCTGAAGCAGTACGCGTCCTTGTCGTCCTACGAGGTTTGGTAGTGACTTGATCCGAAGCTTCATGATCAATATCATAAGCTTCCACTTCAATTGGTGTAGGTGCCACGGGAACAACTTCCTGTGCCCTGCTACACACTGGTTGAAGTGATGGTTCAATAACCTCATCAAGTCTCCACTATCCTCCCACTCAATTCTCGAGACAAACCTTTCCTCGAGAAAGGACCCGATTCAAGAAACAATCCCTATTGCTTTCGGATCTGAATTAGGAGGTATACCCAACTGTTTTGGGTGTCCTATGAAGATGCATTTTATCCGCTTTGGGTTCGAGCTTATCAACCTGAAACTTTTTCACATAAGCGTCGCAGCCCCAAACCTTTAAGAAACGACAACTTAGGTTTCTCCAAACCACAGTTCAAACGGTGTCGTCTCACTGGAATTACGTGGTGCCCTATTTAAAGTGAGTGTGGTTGTCTCTAATGCCTAACCCATGAACGATAGTGGTAATTCGATAAGAGACATCATGGTACGCACCATATGCAATAGGGTGCAACTATGATGTTCGGACACACCATCACACTATGGTGTTCCAGGCGGTATTAATTGTGAAACAATTTTCACAATGTTTTAATTGCGTGCCAAAGCTCGTGACTCAGATCTCTATGATCATATCATAGACATTTTATCCTCTTGTCACAATGATCTTCAACTTCACTCTGAAATTACTTGAACCATTCAATAATTCAGACTTGTGTTTCATCAAGTAAATATACTCAACATCTACTCGAATCATCTGTGAAGTAAGAACATAACGATATTCACTACATGCCTCAACACTCATTGGACTGCACACATCAAAATGTGTTACTTCCAACAAGTTGCTATCTTGTTCCATCTTACTGAAAACAAGGCTTTTCAGTCATCTTGCCCATGTGGTATGATTTGCATATCTCAAGTGATTCAAAATCAAGTGAGTCCAAACGATCCATCTACATGGAGTTTCTTCATGCGTATACACCAATAGACATGGTTCGCATGTCTCAAACTTTTCAAAAACGAGTGAGTCCAAAGATCCATCAACATGGAGCTTCTTCATGCGTTTTATACCAATATGACTTACATGGCAGTGCCACAAGTAAGTGGTACTATCATTACTATCTTATATCTTTTGGCATGAAAATGTGTATCACTACGATCGAGATTCAATAAACCATTCGTTTCAGGTTTAATACTAATCTTGATGGTAGAGGGAGCGTGCGATGTTTGATCACATCAAACTTGGAAACACTTCCAACACATATCGTCATCTCACCTTTAGCTAGTCTCCGTTTATTCCGTAGCTCTTTATTTCGAGTTACTAACACTTAGCAACCGAACCGGTATCTAATACCCTGGTGCTACTAGGAGTACTAGTAAAGTACACATTAACATAATGTATATCCAATATATTTCTATCGACCTTTCCAGCCTTCTTATCTACCAAGTATCTAGGGTAATTCTGCTCCAGTGGTTGTTCCCCTTATTATAGAAGCACTCAGTCTCGGGTTAATGTTCAACCTTGGGTTTCTTCACTGGAGCAGCAGCTGATTTGCCGTTTCACGAAGTATCCCTTCTTGCCCTTGCCCTTCTTGAAACTAGCGGTTTCACCAACCATCAATAATTGATGCTCCTTCTTCATTTCTACTTTCGCGGTGTCAAACATCGCGAATACCGCAAGGATCATCATATCTATCCTTGATATGTTATAGTTCATCACGAAGCTCTAGCAGCTTGGTGGCAATGACTTTGGAGAAACATCACTATCTCATCTGGAAGATCAACTCCCACTCGATTCAAGTGATTGTTGTACTCAGACAATCTGAGCACAAGCTCAACGATTGAGCTTTTCTCCCTTAGTTTGCAGGCTAAGAAAATCGTTGGAGGTCTCATACCTCTTGACATGGGCACGAGCCTGAAACCCCAATTTCAGCCCTCGAAACATCTCATATGTTCCGCGACGTTTCGAAAATGTCTTTGGTGCCTCTACTCTAAACCATTTAACTGAACTATCACGTAGTTATCAAAACGTGTATGTCTGATGTTCACAACATCTACAAACGACGTTTGGGGTTCAGCACACTGAGCGGTGCATTAAGGACATAAGCTTTCTACTGTCTGCATAATTGCTACTGTCAACTTTCAACTATATTTTCTCTAGGAACATATCTAAACAGTGGAACTAAAGCGCGAGTTATACGACATAATTTGCAAAGATCTTTTGACTATGTTCAGGATAATTAAGTTCATCTTATGAACTCCCACTCAGATAGACATCCCTCTAGTCATCTAAGTGATTACATGATCCGAGTCAACTAGGCCGTGTCCGATCATCACGTGAGACGGACTAGTCATCATCGATGAACATCTTCATGTTGATCGTATCTGCTATACGACTCATGCTCGACCTTTCGGTCTCTGTGTTCCGAGGCCATGTCTGTACATGCTAGGCTCGTCAAGTTAACCCTAAGTGTTTCGCGTGTGTAAATCTGTCTTACACCCGTTGTATGTGAACGTAAGAATCCATCACACCCGATCATCACGTGGTGCTTAGAAGCGACGAACTTTAGCAACGGTGCACAGTTAGGGGAGAACACTTCTTGAAATTGTTGTAAGGGATCATCTTATTTACTACCGTCGTTCTAAGCAAATAAGATGCATAAACATGATAAACATCACATGCAATCAAATAGTGACATGATATGGCCAATATCATTTTGCTCCTTTTGATCTCCATCTTCGGGGCTCCATGATCATCATCGTCACCGGCATGACACCATGATCTCCATCATCATGATCTCCATCATCGTGTCTCCATGAAGTTGTCTCGCCAACTTATTACTTCTACTACTATGGCTACCGGTTAGCAATAAAGTAAAGTAATTACATGGCGTTGTTCAATGACACGCAGGTCATACAATAAATAAAGACAACTCCTATGGCTCCTGCCGGTTGTCATACTCATTGACATGCAAGTCGTGATTCCTATTACAAGAATATGATCAATCTCATACATCACATATCATTCATCACATTCTTCTTGGCCATATCACATCACATAGCATACCCTGCAAAAACAAGTTAGACGTCCTCTAATTGTTGTTTGCATGTTTTACGTGGCTGCTATGGGTTTCTAGCAAGAACGTTTCTTACCTACGCAAAACCACAACGTGATATGCCAATTGCTATTTACCCTTCATAAGGACCCTTTTCATCGAATCCGTTCCGACTAAAGTGGGAGAGACTGGCACCCGCTAGCCACCTTATGCACCAAGTGCATGTTAGTCGGTGGAACCTGTCTCACGTAAGTGTACGTGTAAGGTCGGTCCGGGCCGCTTCATCCCACAATACCGTCGAAACAAGATTGGACTAGTAACGGTAAGCATATTGAACAAAATAAACGCCCACAACTACTTTGTGTTCTACTCGTGCAAAGAATCTACGCAATAGACCTAGCTCATGATGCCACTATTGGGGAACGTAGCAGAAATTCAAAATTTTCCTACGAGTCACCAAGATCTATCTATGGAGAGACTAGCAACAAGGGGAAGGAGAGTGCATCTACATACCCTTGTAGATCGCTAAGCGGAAGCGTTCAAGAGAACGGGGTTGAAGGAGTCGTACTCGTCGTGATCCAAATCACCGGAGATCCTAGTGCCGAACGGACGACACCTCCGCGTTCAACACACGTACAGCCCGGTGACGTCTCCCACGCCTTGATCCAGCAAGGAGAGAGGGAGAGGTTGAGGAAGACTCCGTCCAGCAGCAGCACAATGGCGTGGTGGTGGTGGAGGAGCATGGCAATCCTGCAGGGCTTCGCCAAGCACCACGGGAGAGGAGGAGTAAGAGAGGTAGGGCTGCGCCAATAGAGGGAGAAACTCATGTGTTGGTAGCCCTCAAGACCTCAACTATATATAGGGGAGAGGGAGGGGGAGCGCCCCCTCTAGGGTTTCCACCCCAAGGGGTGCAGCAGCCCCAATCTCATCTAAGGGTAGCGGCCAAGGGGGGAGAGGGGGGAAACTTGCCCCCAAGTTAGGTGGAAGCACCCCCTCCCCAAACCCTAGGCGCCTTGGGCCCTTTTGGGGGGGCGCACCAGCCCACCTGGGGCTGGTCCCCTCCCACACTTGGCCCATGCAGCCCTCCGGTGCCGGTGGCCCCACTTGGTGGACCCCCGGGACCCTCCCGGTGGTCCCGGTACGTTACCGGAAAAACCCGAAACTTTTTCGGTGACCAAAACAGGACTTCCCATATATAAATCTTTACCTCCGGACCATTTCGGAACTCCTCGTGACGTCTGAGATCTCATCTGGGACTTCGAACAACATTCGGTAACCACATACAAACTTCCTTTATAACCCTAGCGTCATCGAACCTTAAGTGTGTAGACCCTACGGGTTCGGGAACCATGTAGACATGACCGAGACGTTCTCCGGTCAATAACCGATAGCGGGATCTGGATACCCATGTTGGCTCCCACATGTTCCACGATGATCTCATTAGATGAACCACGATGTCAAGGACTCAATCGATCCCGTATACAATTCCCTTTGTCTAGCGGTATTGTACTTGCCCGAGATTCGATCGTCGGTATCCCGATACCTTGTTCAATCTCGTTACCGGCAAGTCTCTTTACTCGTTCCGTAACACATCATCCCGTGATCAACCCCTTGGTCACATTGTGCACATTATGATGATGTCCTACCGAGTGGGCCCAGAGATACCTCTCCATTTACACGGAGTGACAAATCCCAGTCTCGATTCGTGCCAACCCAACAGACACTTTCGGAGATACCTGTAGTGCACCTTTATAGCCACCCAGTTACGTTGTGACGTTTGGTACACCCAAAGCGTTCCTATGGTATCCAAGAGTTGCACAATCTCATGGTCTAAGGAAATGATACTTGACATTAGAAAAGCTTTAGCATATGAACTACGATCTTTGTGCTAGGCTTAGGATTGGGTCTTGTCCATCACATCATTCTCCTAATGATGTGATCCCGTTATCAACGACATCCAATGTCCATGGTCAGGAAACCGTAACCATCTGTTGATCAACGAGCTAGTCAATTAGAGGCTTACTAGGGACATGGTGTTGTCTATGTATCCACACATGTATCTGAGTTTCCTATCAATACAATTATAGCATGGATAATAAACGATTATCATGAACAAGGAAATATAATAATAACTTATTTATTATTGCCTCTAGGGCATATTTCCAACACCACCACCCACTTGGTAGCCACTATCAATGATTTAACCGATATATGTGCTGTATTACAACTTGGAAAACGCTGAATACATGGACGAGGATAGCTGAGCCGCCGATGTTGCCCCTTCCATCACGGGCCGCTGGTCGGCCACGTCCACCTATTATATTTACATGGTGGACACCCCCAAGGACGGCGATGGCACTCCCTATCGGGACCAAGACAAGCCCGGAGATGAGCCGCCCAAGCGCCAGAGACAGCGTTGTCGATCAAAACCACGTCGAAGACATGCAAGCAACATGGACTCCGCGGAGAATGGCACCGCAAATAATAGGATGACCCCGCCGGAGCCACAACTAATGAGCATCATCAGGATGACCCCGTGGGGTAGGAGGATCCATTCAACCCAGAAAATCTCGATGACTCCAAAGACAGGAACTACTTCCCACTCTCTAAAGAGGAGACCAGTCTCGGGGAGGACGATTTCATCATCCCCGAAGCGCGAAGACTTCTATCCACTAGTCGCAGCCTGAAGAAGCAAAAGCACAAAATCAAGGACGAACAAGACACCCTCAACAATTGGTGGACCTGAGTCCTAGCCACCAAAGAAGGCTATGGCCGCGAATAGCCAATCAAAAGCTATCCCAAGCAAAGATTACTGCCGCAGTTCAACGACTAAGCCTTAGAGCCAACACGTCTGACATATACGCGCGCCGAACAGCCGGACAGACCCCCTATAGGGCGGGACAGAGAAGCTAACAAGGCTGAGCACCCCGCTGACTTACCTCGTTGTTACAGTAAGGGTCAAGTGCGACTTACTTATGAGTACGACCTCTGCCACGACCTAAACGCTCGAGGAGGCTACCAGGTCCATCTACGGGCCCAGAGAGGACCCGCCCAATCAATAGGAAGGATATTATGATTGGTCGAACCAAAACGATAGAGTCCAGGAGAAGCAGTGGACTCGGATGTCCAAAGACCTCAGACGCGATGTAGCTCGAGTCTGGGGCGCCGCACACCCCCTGTGCTTCACAGAAAGGGTAATGCAACACCAATTCCCAAAGGGCTTTAGGCCTGTGAACATCGAACCATACGACGGAACAACGGATCCGGCCGTATGGGTAGAGGATTTCCTCCTCCACATTCACATGGCGCGAGGAGATGACCTCCGCGCCATCAAGTATCTGCCACTAAAGCTTAAAGGTCCGGCTCGACACTCGCTGAATAGCCTTCCCAAAAACTCTATAGGTTGTTGGGAAGAGCTTGAGGATGCTTTTGAGCAAACTTTCAAGGCACCTATGTCCGGCCTCCGGATGCTGACGACCTAAATTGCATCACTCAACAGCCCGGAGAATCTGCCCGACAATTTTGGAACTGACTCCTCACAAAGAAAAACCAAATTGTTGACTGTCCAAATGCCGAAGCCTTGAATGCTTTAAAGCATAGTGTCAAGGACGAATGGCTCGTACGGCAGCTCTGCCAGGACAAACCAAGAACTATGGCAGCCCTTACTTCCCTCATGACCCGCTTTTGTGCGGGTGAAGACAGTTGGCTCGCTCAAAAAAACACCAACCCCATGATACATCTCCAAGGTATCTATAATTTTTTATTGTTCCATGCTATTATATTACCACTTTTGGATGTTTATGGGCTTTATTTTACACATTTATATCATTTTTGGGACTAACCTACTAACCGGAGGCCCAACCCGTATTGCTGTTTTTTGCCTATTTCAGTATTTCGTAGAAAAGGAATATCAAACGGAGTCCAAACGGAATGAAACCTTCGGGAGCGTGATTTTTGAGAACTTGGAGTGCAAGTCAAGCAACAAACGAGGCGGCCAGGAGATAGGAGGGCGCGCCCACCCCTCTTGGGCGCCCCTGTCTCCTGGGCCCCTTGAGCGGCCACCGATGTACTTCTTCCTCCTATATATACCTACGTACCCCGAAAACATCCAGGGAGCAACCGAAACACAATTTCCACCGCCGTAACCTTCTGTATCTGCGAGATCCCATCTTGGAGCCTTCATTGGCGCTCTGCCGGAGGGGAAATCGACCATGGAGGGCTTCTACATCAACATCATAGCCCCTCCGATGTGTTGTGAGTAGTTTACCACACACCTTCGGGTCCATAGTTATTAGCTAGTTGGCTTCTTCTCTCTTTTTGGATCTCAATACAATGTTCTCCCCCTCTCTTGTGGAGATCTATTCGATGTAAACTCTTTTTGCGGTGTCTTTGTCGAGATCCAATGAATTGTGGGTTTATGATCAAGTTTATCTATGAGAAATATTTGAATCTCCTCTGAATTCTTTTATGTATGATTGAGTTATCTTTGCAAGTCTCTTCGAATTATCAGTTTGGTTTGGCCTACTAGATTGATCTTTCTTGCCATGGGAGAAGTGCTTAGCTTTGGGTTCAATCTTGCGGTGTCCTTACCCAGTGATAGAAAGGGTTGCAAGGCACGTATTGTATTGTTGCCATCGAGGATAAAAAGATGGGGTTTATATCATATTGCATGAGTTTATCCCTCTACATCATGTCATCTTTCTTAATGCGTTACTCTGTTCTTATGAACTTAATACTCTAGATGCATGCTGGATAGCGGTCGATGTGTGGAGTAATAGTAGTAGATGCAGGCAGGAGTTGGTCTACTTGTCACGGACGTGATGCCTATATACATGATCATGCCTAGATAATCTCATAATTATTCGCTTTTCTATCAATTGCTCGACAGTAATTTGTTCACCCACCGTAATACTTATGCTATCTAGTAAAACCTATGGCCCCCGGGTCTATCTTTTATCATATTAGCTTTCAGTCTACTTTTATTTGCATCTTTACTTTTTGCATCTATATTATAAAATACCAAAAATATATTTATCTTATCATACTATCTCTATCAGATCTCACTTTCGCAAGTGGCCGTGAAGGGATTGACAACCCCTTTATTGCGTTGGTTGCGAGTTCTTTGTTTTTTTGTGTAGGTGCGTGGGACTTTTGAGGAGCCTCCTACTGGATTGATACCTTGGTTCTCAAAAACTGAGGGAAATACTTATGCTACTATTGCTGCATCACCCTTTCCTCTTCAAGGAAAACCAACGTAAGCTCAAGACATAGCACCCCAACACACCCGGTACCTCTGAGGTTCGGGACGAAAACGGAAAGCCCCGACACAGCAAGAGTAAACATCTCCACAATGACGGCGAGGGCGAGGATATGGCAGTAAACACCGGATTTCAAAATCAGATGTCCGAACCCCGAAAGAAAGCCCCTAAAGGTAACGGCGACGGCCATCCAAACGAAACACAATCCTGGAAAAGACTTGCCAGATCCATGACACTCTAGAGAAGCCCGCAAACCACTCCAATAGTAACTGTTGGGTGATAAAGCAGGCCGGCAAGCTTACATCCGAAGACTCGGGCAAAAGCCCACGAAGCAGGGATGATGATGAGCCCCTAGACCGAATAGTGGAGGCCAGAAACCGTTCCCTTCCTAGGTTAAGACGTTAAATATGAAATATGCAACCCATATACCAAAGAAGGAAAGGAGGTGGGCACTACGAGACTTATATTCCACTGAGCCCGTAGCATCAAAGTTCAATCTATGGTCAGCCTGCCCGATCACCTTCAATCACAGGGATCACCTGACCAGCATACACCACGGAGGATCTGCAGCCTTAGTCCTCGACCCCATCATCAATGGATTCCACCTCACCAGAGTCCTAATGGATGGGGGTAGTAGCCTCAGTCTAATATACGAAGACACGGTGAGGAAGATGGGGATCGATTCGTCAAGGATCAAACCCAGTAACACCACCTTCAAGGGAGTCATTCCAGGAGTGGACACCCGTTGCACAGGCACTGTGACGCTTGAAGTAGTGTTCAGCTCCCCAGATAACTTCCACAACAAGCACTTTCTTCGACTTTGCACCTTTTCTCAGTGTTTATCATGCCCTCCTCGGCCGAGCATCGTTCGCCAAATTCAACACCGTTTCGCATTACGCGTACCTTAAGTTGAAGATGCCCGATCCTCCGGGCATCATAACAATCAGCGGCAACATACAACCCTCACTTCAAACCGAAGAGCACGTTGCGACCCTAGCAGCCAAAGACCAAACCGGCCCATACAGGCCCAACTGCCGACCCACCGTAAAGGCCGGCAACAACAGTAAACAGGTTCCAACCCACTCCTCGTCATGGGAATCCGCATGCATTCATCGCAAATAGGGATGCGCGCCCCACGACATGCCCACATTCTTCGCGCTTGATGACCCACAAGTGTAGGGGAGCTATCGTAGTCCTTTCGATAAGTAAGAGTGTCGAACCCAACGAGGAGCAGAAGGAAATGACAAGCGGTTTTCAGTAAGGTATTCTCTGCAAGCACTGAAATTATCGGTAACAGATAGTTTTATGATAAGGTAATTTGTAATGGGTAACAAGCAATGAAAGTAAATAAGGTGCAGCAAGATGGCCCAATCATTTTTGTAGCAAAGGACAAGCCTGGACAAGTTCTTATATAGAGAAAAGCACTCCCGAGGACACATGGGAATTATCGTTAAGCTAGTTTTCATCACGCTCATATGATTTGCGTTCGTTACTTTGATAATTTGATATGTGGGCGGACCGGTGCTTGGGTACTGCCCTTTCTTGGACAAGCATCCCACTTATGATTAACGCCTATTGCAAGCATCCACAACTACAAAAGAAGTATTAAGGTAAACCTAACCATAGCATGAAACATATGGATCCAAATCAGCCCCTTACGAAGCAACACATAAGCTGGGGTTCAAGCTTCTGTCACTCTAGCAACCTATCATCTACTTATTACTTCCTAATGTCTTCCTCTAGGCCCAAACAATGGTTAAGTGTCATGTAGTCGACGTTCACATAACACCACTAGAGGAGAGACAACATACATGTCATCAAAATATCGAACTAATACCAAATCCACATGACTACTAATAGCAAGACTTCACCCATGTCCTCAGGAACAAATGTAACTACTCACAAAGCATATTCATGTTCATAATTAGAGGGGTATTAATATGCATTAAGGATCTTAACATATGATCTTCCACCAAATAAACCAACTAGCATCAACTACAAAGAGTAATCAACACAACTAGCAACCCACAGGTACCAATCTGAGGTTTTGGGACAAAGATTGGATACAAGAGATGAACTAGGGTTTGAGAGGAGATGGTGCTGGTGAGGATGTTGATGGAGATTGACCCCCTCCCTATGAGAGGATCGATGGTGATGATTTCCCCCTCCCGGAGGAAAGTTTCCCCGGCAGAACAGCTCCGCCGGAGCCCTAGATTGGTTCCGCCAAGGTTCCGCCTCGTGGCGGCGGAGTTCCCCCCGAAAGCTTGCTTATGATTTTTTCCAGGGTAAAATACTTCATATAGCAGAAGATGGTCACCGAAAGGCTGCTAGGGGGCCCACGAGGCAGGGGGGTGCGCCCAGGGGGGTAGGGCGCGCCCCCACCATCGTGGATTGTGGGTGCCCCCTCTGGTGTTTCTTCCGCTCAGTATTTTTTATTAATTCCAAAAATGACTTTCGTGGAGTTTCAGGACTTTTGGAGTTGTGTAGAATAGGTCTCTAATATTTGCTCCTTTTCCAGCCCAGAATTCCAGTTGCCGGCATTCTTCCTCTTCATGTAAACCTTGTAAAATAAGAGAGAATAGGCATAAGTATTGTGATATAACGTGTAATAACAGCCCATAATGCAATAAATATCGATATAAAAGCATGATGCAAAATGGACGTATCAAATCCCACAAGCTTAGACCTCGCTTGTCCTCAAGCGGAAGCCGAAATCAAAAAATATGTCCACATGTTTAGAGATAGAGGTGTCGATAAAATAAAATACGGACATGAGGGCATCATGATCATTCTTATAATAGCAACATATATTATTTTATTATGCAGTCCATTGCTTTTATTACTTCCATATCACAAGATTGTATAAAGCTTATTTTCTCCACACTAATAAGTCATACATATTTAGCGAGCAATTTTTAATTGCATGCAACATGACAACTTACTTGAAGGATCTTACTCAATCCATCGGTAGATATGGTGGACTCTCATGGCAAAACTAGGTTTAAGGATAATTGGAATCACAAGTAGTATCTCTACTTGGTGCAAAAAATTTGGCTAGCATGAGAGGGAAAGGCAAGCTCAACATGTTGGATGATCCATCACAATATACTTTATTTCGAATATAAGAAAACATAACCCATTATGTTGTCTTCCTTGTCCAACGTCAACTCTTTAGCATGTCATATTTTAACGAGTGCTCACAATCATAAAAGATGTCCAAGATAGTATATTTATATGTGAGAACCTCTCTTTCTTTATTACTTCCATTTACATGGAGTTTCTTCATGCATATACACCAATAGACATGGTTCGCATGTCTCAAACTTTTCAAAAACGAGTGAGCCCAAAGATCCATCAATATGGAGCTTCTTCATGCGTTTTATACCGATATGACTTACGTGGCAGTGCCACAAGTAGGTGGTACTATCATTACTATCTTTTGGCATGAACATGTGTATCACCACGATCGAGATTTAATAAACCATTCATTTTAGGTGTAAGACCATTGAAGGTATTATTCAAATAAACAGAGTAACCATTATTCTCCTTAAATGAATAACCGTATTGCGATAGACGTAATCCAATCATGTCTATGCTCAACGCAAACACCAAATAACAATTATTTAGGTTTAACACCAATCTCTTTGGTAGAGGGAGCGTGTGATGCTTGATCATATCAAGCTTGGAAAAACTTCCAACACATATCGTCAGCTCACCTTTAGCTAGTCTCCGTTTATTCCGTAGCCTTTATTTCGAGTTACTAACACTTAGCAACCGAACCGGTATCTAATACCCTGGTGCTACTAGGAGTACTAGTAAAGTACACATTAACATAATGTATATCCAATATACTTCTATCGACTTTGCCAGCCTTCTCATCTACCAAGTATCTAGGGTAATCCTGCTCCAGTGGTTGTTCCCCTTATTACAGAAGCACTTAGTCTCGGGTTTGGGTTCAACCTCGGGTTTCTTCATTGGTGCAGCAGCTGATTTGCCGTTTCATGAAGTATCCCTTTGTTCCCTTGCCCTTCTTGAAACTAGTGGTTTCACCAACCATCAACAATTGATGCTCCTTCTTGATTTCTACTTTCGCGGTGTCAAACATCACGAATATTTCAAGGATCATCATATCTATCCCTGATATGTTATAGTTCATCACGAAGCTCTAGCAGCTTGGTGGCAATGACTTTGGGGAAACATCACTATCTCATCTGGAAGATCAACTCCCACTTGATTCAAGTGATTGTTGTACTCAGACAATCTGAGCACAAGCTCAACAATTGAGCTTCTCTCCTTAGTTTGCAGGCTAAGAAAATCGTCGGAGGTCTCAAACCTCTTGACGTGGGCACGAGCCTGAAATCCTAATTTCAGCCCTCGAAACATCTCATATGTTCCGCGACGTTTCGAAAACGTCTTTGGTGCCTCTACTTAAACCATTTAACTGAACTATCACGTAGTTATCAAAACGTGTATGTCCGATGTTCGCAACATCCACAAACGACGTTTGGGGTTCAGCACACTAAGCGGTGCATTAAGGACATAAGCTTTCTACTGATCGCATAATCGCTACTATCAACTTTCAACTATATTTTATCTAGGAACATATCTAAACAGTAGAACTATAGCGCGAGCTACGTCATAATTTGCAAAGGGTCTTTTGACTATGTTCAGGATAATTAAGTTCATCTTATGAACTCCCACTCAGATAGACATCCCTCTGGTCATCTAAGTGATCACATGATCCGAGTCAACTAGGCCGTGTCCGATCATCACGTGAGACGGACTAGTTAACGTCGGTGAACATCTTCATGTTGATCATATCTACTATACGACTCATGCTCGACCTTTCGGTCTCTGTGTTCCGAGGCCATGTCTGTACATGCTAGGCTCGTCAAGTTAACCCTAAGTGTTTTCGCTGTGTAAAACTGTCTTACACCCGTTGTATGTGAACGTAAGAATCTATCACACCCGATCATCACGTGGTGCTTCGAAACGACGAACTGTAGCAACGGTGCACAGTTAGGGGAGAACACTTCTTGAAATTTTAATGAGGGATCATCTTATTTACTACCGTCGTTCTAAGCAAACAAGATGCATAAACATGATAAACATCACATGCAATCAAATAGAGTAGTGACATGATATGGCCAATATCATATAGCTCCTTTGATCTTCATCTTCGGGGCTCCATGATCATCTTGTCACCGGCATGACACCATGATCTCCATCATCATGATCTCCATCATCGTGTCTTCATGAAGTTGTCACGCCAACGACTACTTCTACTTCTATGACTAATGCGTTTAGCAATAAAGTAAAGTAGTTTACATGGCGTTCTTCAATGACACGCAGGTCATACAAAAAATAAAGACAACTCCTATGGCTCCTGCCGGTTGTCATACTCATCGACATGCAAGTCGTGAATCCTATTACAAGAACATGATCAATCTCATACATCACATATATCATTCATCACATCCTTTGGCCATATCACATCACATAGCATACCCTGCAAAAACAAGTTAGACGTCCTCTAATTGTTGTTGCATGTTTTACGTGGCTGCTATGGGTTTCTAGCAAGAACGTTTCTTACCTACGCATGAACCACAACGTGATATGCCAATTGCTATTTACCCTTCATAAGGACCCTTTTCATCGAATCCGATCCGACTAAAGTGGGAGAGACAGACACCCGCCAGCCACCTTATGCAACTAGTGCATGTTTGTCGGTGGAACCGGTCTCACGTAAGCGTACGTGTAAGGTTGGTCCGGGCCGCTTCATCCCACGATGCCGCCGAATCAAGATAAGACTAGTAACGGCAAGCATATTGAACAATATCGACGCCCACAACTACTTTGTGTTCTACTCGTGCAAAGAATCTACGCAATAGACCTAGCTCATGATGCCACTGTTGGTGAACGTAGCAGAAATTCAAAAATTTTCCTACGTAACACCAAGATCTATCTATGGAGAGACCAGCAACGAGTAGAAAGGGGAGTGGAGAGTTTGCATCTACATACCCTTGTAGATCGCTAAGCGGAAGCGTTCAAGTGAACGGGGTTGATGGAGTCGTACTCGTCGTGATTCAAATCACCGATGATCAAGTGCCGAACGGACGGCACCTCCGCGTTCAACACACGTACAGCTCGGTGACGTCTCCCACGCCTTGATCCAGCAAGGAGAGAGGGAGAGGTTGAGGAAGACTCCATCCAACAGCAGCACAACGGCGTGGTGGTGGTGGAGGAGCGTGGCAATCCTGCAGGGCTTCGCCGAGCACCTACGGGAGAGGAGATGTGTCACGGGAGGGAGAGGGAGGCAACCAAAGGCCTTAGGTATGATTGCTCCTCCTTTTCCCCACTATATATAGGGCCAAGGGAGAGGGGGAGGGCGCAGCCTTGCCCCCTACTCCAAGAAAGGGGTGCGTCTAAGGAGGGGGGAGGAGTCCATCCTCCCCAAGGCACCTCGGAGGTGCCTTCCCCCTTTAGGACTCTCCCCTTTTTCCTTTATCTTGGCGCATGGGCCTCTAGGGGCTGGTGCCCTTGGCCCATGTAGGCCAAGGCGCACCCCCTACAGCCCATGTGCCCCCCCGGGGCAGGTGGCCCCACCCGGTGGGCCCCCGGGACCCTTCCGGTGGTCCCGGTACAATACCGATGACCCCGAAACTTGTCCCGATGGCCGAAACAGGACTTCCTATATATAAATCTTTACCTCCGGACCATTCCGGAACTCCTCGTGACGTCCGGGATCTCATCCGGGACTCCGAACAACATTCGGTAACCACATACAAGCTTCCTTTATAACCCTAGCGTCATCGAACCTTAAGTGTGTAGACCCTACGGGTTCGGGAGACATGCAGACATGACCGAGACGTTCTCCGGTCAATAACCAACAGCGGGATCTGGATACCCATGATGGCTCCCACATGTTCCACGATGATCTCATCGGATGAAACACGATGTCAAGGACTCAATCGATCCCGTATACAATTCCCTTTGTCTAGCGGTATTTTACTTGCCCGAGATTCGATCGTCGGTATACCGATACCTTGTTCAATCTCATTACCGGCAAGTCACTTTACTCGTTCCGTAACACATCATCCCGTGATCAACTCCTTGGTCACATTGCGCATATGATGATGTCCTACCGAGTGGGCCCAGAGATACCTCTCCGTTTACACGGAGTGACAAATCCCAGTCTCGATCCGCATAAAACAATAGATACTTTCGGAGATACCTGTAGTGCACCTTTATAGTCACCCAGTTACGTTGTGACGTTTGATACACTCAAAGCACTCCTACGGTATCCAGGAGTTACACGATCTCATGGTCATAGGAAGAGATACTTGACATTGGCAAAGCTCTAGCAAACGAACTACACGATCTTTGTGCTATGCTTAGGATTGGGTCTTGTCCATCACATCATTCTCCTAATGATGTGATCCCGTTATCAACGACATCCAATGTCCATAGCCAGGAAACCATGACTATCTGTTGATCACAACGAGCTAGTCAACTAGAGGCTCACTAGGGACATATTGTGGTCTATGTATTCACACGTGTATTATGATTTCCGGATAATACAGTTATAGCATGAATAAAAGACAATTATCATGAACATTGAAATATAATAATACTTTTATTATTGCCTCTAGGGCATATTTCCAACAGTCTCCCACTTGCACTAGAGTCAATAATCTAGTTCACATCGCCATGTGATTAACACTCACAGGTCACATCGCCATGTGACTAATACCCAAGAGTTTACTAGAATCAGTAGTCTAGTTCACATCACTATGTGATTAATACTCAATGAGTTTTAAGTTTGATCATGTTGTTTGTGAGAGAGGTTTTAGTCAACGGGTCTGAACCTTTCAGATCCGTGTGTGTTTTACAAATCTCTATGTCATCTCCTAGATGCAGCTACCACGCTCTATTTGGAGCTAATCCAAATAACTGTTCTACTTGGAGCTATTCTAAATTGTTGCTCCATAATACGTATCCGGTATCTCTACTTAGAGCTATCCGGATAGGTGTTAAGCTTGCATCGACGTAACCTTTACGACGAACTCTTTTACCACCTCCATAATCGAGAAAATTCCTTAGTCCACCAGTTACTAAGGATAACTTTGACTGCTGTCTGTGATCCATTCTTGGATCACTCTTGTACCCCTTGACTAACTCATGGCAAGGCACACTTCAGGTGCGGTACACAGCATAGCATACTGAAGAGCCTACGTCTTAAGCATAGGGGACGACCTTCGTCCTTTCTCTCTATTCTGCCGTGGTCGAGCTTTAAGTCTTAACTTCGTACCTTACAACTCAGGCAAGAACTCCTTCTTTGACTGGTCCATCTTGAACACCTTCAAGATCATGTCAAGGTATGTGCTCATTTGAAAGTATTATTAAGCATTTTGATCTATCCTTATAGATCTCGATGCTCAATGTTCAAGTAGCTTAATCCAGGTTTTTCTATTGAAAAACACCTTTCAAATAACCCTATATGCTTTCTAGAAATTCTACATCATTTCTGATCAACATATACTCATCAGAAATTCTATAGTGCTCCCACTCACTTCTTTGGAAATACAAGTTTCTCATAAACTTTGTACAAAACCAAAATCTTTGATCATCATCAAAGCATACATTCTAACTCCGAGATGCTCACTCCAGTCCTTAGAAGGATCGCTGGAGCTAGCATACCTTTTAGCATCCTTAGGATCGACAAAAACTTTTTGATTGTATTACCTACAATCTTTCCTCACGAAAACTGGTAAGGAAACTCGTTTTGATATCCATCTGCCAGATTTCATAAATGTAGCTAATGCTAACATGATTCCGACGGACTTTAAGCATCGCTACGGATGAGAAAATCTCATCGTAGTCAACTCCTTGAACTTGTGAAAAACTTTTCGCCACAAGTCGAGCTTCATGGACGGTGACATTACCATCCACGTCCGTCTTCTTCTCAAAGATCCATTTATCTTAATGGCTTGCCGATCATCGGGTAAGTCCACCAAAGTCCATGGATCCGTTCTCGGATTTTATGGCTTATAACCATTTGTCGGAATTCGGGCCCACCATCGCTTCTCCATAGCTCGTAGGTTCATTGTTGTCTAGCAACATGACCTTCAAGACAGGATCACCTTACCACTCCGAAGTAGTACGTGTCCTTGTCGTCCTACGAGGTTTGGTAGTGACTTGATCCGAAGTTTCATGATCAATATCATAAGCTTCCACTTCAATTGGTGTAGGTGCCACAGGAACAACTTCCTGTGCCCTGCCACACACTAGTTGAAGAGACGGTTCAATAACCTCATCAAGTCTCCACCATCCTCCCACTCAACTATTTCGAGAGAAACCTTTCCTCGAGAAAGGACCCGATTCAAGAAACAATCCATATTGCTTTCGGATCTGAATTAGGAGGTATACCCAACTGTTTTGGGTTTCCTATGAAGATGCATTTTATCCGCTTTGGGTTCGAGCTTATCAACCTGAAACTTTTTCATATAAGCGTCGCAGCCCCAAACTTTTAAGAAACGACAACTTAGGTTTCTCTAAACCATAATTCATACGGTGTCATCTCAACGGAATTATGTGGTGCCCTATTTAAAGTGAATGTGGTTGTCTCTAATGCCTAACCCATGGACAATAGTGGTAATTCAATAAGAGACATCATGGTACGCACCATATCCAATAGGGTGCAACTATGATGTTCGGACACACCATCACACTATGGTGTTCCAGGCGGTATTAATTGCGAAACAATTTCCACAATGTCTTAATTGTGTGCCAAAACTCGTAACTTAGATATTCATCTCTATGATCATATCATAGACATTTTATCCTCTTCAATGATCTTCTACTTCACTCTGAAATTATTTGAACCATTCAATAATTCAGACATGTGTTTCATCAAGTAAATATTCTCAACATCTACTCGAATCATCTGTGAAGTAAGAACATAACAATATTCACTGCATGCCTCAGCACTCATTGGACTGCACACATCAAAATGTGTTACTTCCAACAAGATGCTATCTTGTTCCATCTTACTGAAACCGAGGCTTTTCAGTCATCTTGCCCGTGTGGTATGATTTGCATGTCCCAAGTGATTCAAAATCAAGTGAGTCAAAACGGTCCATTTACATGGAGTTTCTTCATGCATATACACCAATAGACATGGTTCGCATGTCTCAAACTTTTCAAAAACGAGTGAGCCCAAAGATCCATCAATATGGAGCTTCTTCATGCGTTTTATACCGATATGACTTACGTGGCAGTGCCACAAGTAGGTGGTACTATCATTACTATCTTTTGGCATGAACATGTGTATCACCACGATCGAGATTTAATAAACCATTCATTTTAGGTGTAAGACCATTGAAGGTATTATTCAAATAAACAGAGTAACCATTATTCTCCTTAAATGAATAACCGTATTGCGATAGACGTAATCCAATCATGTCTATGCTCAACGCAAACACCAAATAACAATTATTTAGGTTTAACACCAATCTCTTTGGTAGAGGGAGCGTGCGATGCTTGATCATATCAAGCTTGGAAAAACTTCCAACACATATCGTCAGCTCACCTTTAGCTAGTCTCCGTTTATTCCGTAGCCTTTATTTCGAGTTACTAACACTTAGCAACCGAACCGGTATCTAATACCCTGGTGCTACTAGGAGTACTAGTAAAGTACACATTAACATAATGTATATCCAATATACTTCTATCGACTTTGCCAGCCTTCTCATCTACCAAGTATCTAGGGTAATCCTGCTCCAGTGGTTGTTCCCCTTATTACAGAAGCACTTAGTCTCGGGTTTGGGTTCAACCTCGGGTTTCTTCATTGGTGCAGCAGCTGATTTGCCGTTTCATGAAGTATCCCTTCTTTCCCTTGCCCTTCTTGAAACTAGTGGTTTCACCAACCATCAACAATTGATGCTCCTTCTTGATTTCTACTTTCGCGATGTCAAACATCGCGAATACTTCAAGGATCATCATATCTATCCCTGATATGTTATAGTTCATCACGAAGCTCTAGCAGCTTGGTGGCAATGACTTTGGGGAAACATCACTATCTCATCTGGAAGATCAACTCCCACTTGATTCAAGTGATTGTTGTACTCAGACAATCTGAGCACAAGCTCAACAATTGAGCTTCTCTCCTTAGTTTGCAGGCTAAGAAAATCGTCGGAGGTCTCATACCTCTTGACGTGGGCACGAGCCTGAAATCCTAATTTCAGCCCTCGAAACATCTCATATGTTCCGCGACGTTTCGAAAACGTCTTTGGTGCCTCTACTCTAAACCATTTAACTGAACTATCACGTAGTTATCAAAACGTGTATGTCCGATGTTCGCAACATCCACAAACGACGTTTGGGGTTCAGCACACTGAGCGGTGCATTAAGGACATAAGCTTTCTACTGATCGCATAATCGCTACTATCAACTTTCAACTATATTTTCTCTAGGAACATATCTAAACAGTAGAACTATAGCGCGAGCTACGACATAATTTGCAAAGGGTCTTTTGACTATGTTCAGGATAATTAAGTTCATCTTATGAACTCCCACTCAGATAGACATCCCTCTGGTCATCTAAGTGATTACATGATCCGAGTCAACTAGGCCGTGTCCGATCATCACGTGAGACGGACTAGTCAACGTCGGTGAACATCTTCATGTTGATCGTATCTACTATACGACTCATGCTCGACCTTTCGGTCTCCGTGTTCCGAGGCCATGTCTGTACATGCTAGGCTCGTCAAGTTAACCCTAAGTGTTTTCGCTGTGTAAAACTGTCTTACACCCGTTGTATGTGAACGTAAGAATCTATCACACCCGATCATCACGTGGTGCTTCGAAACGACGAACTGTAGCAACGGTGCACAGTTAGGGGAGAACACTTCTTGAAATTTTAATGAGGGATCATCTTATTTACTACCGTCGTTCTAAGCAAACAAGATGCATAAACATGATAAACATCACATGCAATCAAATAGAGTAGTGACATGATATGGCCAATATCATATAGCTCCTTTGATCTTCATCTTCGGGGCTCCATGATCATCTTGTCACCGGCATGACACCATGATCTCCATCATCATGATCTCCATCATCGTGTCTTCATGAAGTTGTCACGCCAACGACTACTTCTACTTCTATGACTAACGCGTTTAGCAATAAAGTAAAGTAGTTTACATGGCGTTCTTCAATGACACGCAGGTCATACAAAAAATAAAGACAACTCCTATGGCTCCTGCCGGTTGTCATACTCATCGACATGCAAGTCGTGAATCCTATTACAAGAACATGATCAATCTCATACATCACATATATCATTCATCACATCCTTTGGCCATATCACATCACATAGCATACCCTGCAAAAACAAGTTAGACGTCCTCTAATTGTTGTTGCATGTTTTACGTGGCTGCTATGGGTTTCTAGCAAGAACGTTTCTTACCTACACATGAACCACAACGTGATATGCCAATTGCTATTTACCCTTCATAAGGACCCTTTTCATCGAATCCGATCCGACTAAAGTGGGAGAGACAGACACCCGCCAGCCACCTTATGCAACTAGTGCATGTTTGTCGGTGGAACCGGTCTCACGTAAGCGTACGTGTAAGGTTGGTCCGGGCCGCTTCATCCCACGATGCCGCCGAATCAAGATAAGACTAGTAACGGCAAGCATATTGAACAATATCGACGCCCACAACTACTTTGTGTTCTACTCGTGCAAAGAATCTACGCAATAGACCTAGCTCATGATGCCACTGTTGGTGAACGTAGCAGAAATTCAAAAATTTTCCTACGTAACACCAAGATCTATCTATGGAGAGACCAGCAACGAGTAGAAAGGGGAGTGGAGAGTTTGCATCTACATACCCTTGTAGATCGCTAAGCGGAAGCGTTCAAGTGAACGGGGTTGATGGAGTCGTACTCGTCGTGATTCAAATCACCGATGATCAAGTGCCGAACGGACGGCACCTCCGCGTTCAACACACGTACAGCTCGGTGACGTCTCCCACGCCTTGATCCAGCAAGGAGAGAGGGAGAGGTTGAGGAAGACTCCATCCAACAGCAGCACAACGGCGTGGTGGTGGTGGAGGAGCGTGGCAATCCTGCAGGGCTTCGCCGAGCACCTACGGGAGAGGAGATGTGTCACGGGAGGGAGAGGGAGGCAACCAAAGGCCTTAGGTATGATTGCTCCTCCTTTTCCCCACTATATATAGGGCCAAGGGAGAGGGGGAGGGCGCAGCCTTGCCCCCTACTCCAAGAAAGGGGTGCGTCTAAGGAGGGGGGAGGAGTCCATCCTCCCCAAGGCACCTCGGAGGTGCCTTCCCCCTTTAGGACTCTCCCCTTTTTCCTTTATCTTGGCGCATGGGCCTCTAGGGGCTGGTGCCCTTGGCCCATGTAGGCCAAGGCGCACCCCCTACAGCCCATGTGGCCCCCCGGGGCAGGTGGCCCCACCCGGTGGGCCCCCGGGACCCTTCCGGTGGTCCCGGTACAATACCGATGACCCCGAAACTTGTCCCGATGGCCGAAACAGGACTTCCTATATATAAATCTTTACCTCCGGACCATTCCGGAACTCCTCGTGACGTCCGGGATCTCATCCGGGACTCCGAACAACATTCGGTAACCACATACAAGCTTCCTTTATAACCCTAGCGTCATCGAACCTTAAGTGTGTAGACCCTACGGGTTCGGGAGACATGCAGACATGACCGAGACGTTCTCCGGTCAATAACCAACAGCGGGATCTGGATACCCATGATGGCTCCCACATGTTCCACGATGATCTCATCGGATGAAACACGATGTCAAGGACTCAATCGATCCCGTATACAATTCCCTTTGTCTAGCGGTATTTTACTTGCCCGAGATTCGATCGTCGGTATACCGATACCTTGTTCAATCTCGTTACCGGCAAGTCACTTTACTCGTTCGGTAACACATCATCCCGTGATCAACTCCTTGGTCACATTGCGCATATGATGATGTCCTACCGAGTGGGCCCAGAGATACCTCTCCGTTTACACGGAGTGACAAATCCCAGTCTCGATCCGCATAAAACAATAGATACTTTCGGAGATACCTGTAGTGCACCTTTATAGTCACCCAGTTACATTGTGACGTTTGATACACTCAAAGCACTCCTACGGTATCCAGGAGTTACACGATCTCATGGTCATAGGAAGAGATACTTGACATTGGCAAAGCTCTAGCAAACGAACTACACGATCTTTGTGCTATGCTTAGGATTGGGTCTTGTCCATCACATCATTCTCCTAATGATGTGATCCCGTTATCAACGACATCCAATGTCCATAGCCAGGAAACCATGACTATCTGTTGATCACAACGAGCTAGTCAACTAGAGGCTCACTAGGGACATATTGTGGTCTATGTATTCACACGTGTATTATGATTTCCGGATAATACAGTTATAGCATGAATAAAAGACAATTATCATGAACATTGAAATATAATAATACTTTTATTATTGCCTCTAGGGCATATTTCCAACACAAATAACCTCTTCTCACCGGCAAGTTTGAAATCATATTGAGTTCTTTAATAGCCCAATATGCCTTATGTTCTAGTTCAAGAGGTAAGTGACATGCTTTTCCATAAACCATTTTATATGGAGACATACCCATAGGATTTTTATATGCAGTTCTATAAGCCCATAATGCATCATCAAGTTTCCTGGACCAATTCTTTCTAGATCTATTAACAATCTTTTGCAAAATTAACTTAAGCTCTCTATTTCTAAGTTCTACCTGGCCACTAGACTGCAGGTGATATGGAGATGCAATTCTATGATTAACATCATACTTAGCAAGCATTTTACGAAAAGCACCATGAATAAAATGTGAACCACCACCAGTCATTAAATATCTAGGGACTCCAAACCTTGGAAAAATAACTTCTTTAAGCATCTTAATAGAGGTGTTATGATCAACACTACTAGTTGGAATAGCTTCTAACCACTTAGTAACGTAATCAACAACAACTAAAATATGTGTATATGCATTAGAGGAAGGAAAAGGTCCCATATAATCAAAGCCCCAAACATAAAATGGTTCAATAACAAGTGAATAATTCATGGGCATTTCTTGACATCTACTAATATTACCAATTCTTTGACATTCATCACAAGACAAGACAAACTTACGGGCATCCTTGAAGAGAGTAGGCCAATAAAAACCGGATTGCAATACTTTGTGTGCAGTTCTATCTCTAGCGTGGTGTACTCCATAAGCCTCGGAGTGACACTTGGGTAGGATCTGTTCCTGTTCATGCTCAGGTACACAACGTCTAATAACACCATATACTCCTTCCTTATAAAGGTGTGGGTCATCCCAGAAGTAATGTCTTAAATCATAGAAGAACTTTTTCTTTTGCTGGTATGTGAAACTAGATGGTAGGAATTTAGCAACAATGTAATTAGCATAATTAGCATACCATGGAGCAGTACGAGAAGCATTTATGACAGCTAGTTGTTCATCAGGAAAGTTATCATTGATAGGTAGTGGGTCATTAAGAACATTCTCTAACCTAGACAAGTTGTCTGCAATGAGGTTCTCAGCTCCCTTTCTATCAATAATATGCAAATCAAATTCTTTTAGTAGGAGAACCCATCTAATAAGTCTACGTTTAGCATGTTTCTTTTCCATAAGATATTTAATAGCAGCATGATCAGTGTGAACAGTTACTTTAGAATCAATAATATAAGGTCTAAACTTATCACAAGCAAATACAACTGCTAAAAATTCTTTTTCAGTAGTAGCATAATTTCTCTGGGCACTGTCTAGAGTTTTACTAGCATATTGAATAACATTTAGTTTCTTATCAACTCTTTGTCCTAGGACAGCACCTACGACATAATCACTAGCATCGCACATGATTTCAAAGGGTAAATTCCAATCAGGTGGCTGAACAATAGGTGCAGAAATCAAAGCTTTCTTAAGTATTTCAAATGCTTCTACACAGTCATCATCGAAGACAAAAGGAATGTCTTTTTGTAAGAGATTAGTCAGAGGCCTGGAAATTTTAGAGAAGTCCTTAATGAACCTCCTATAAAAACCAGCATGAACAAGGAAACTTCTTATACCTTTGATGTCCTTAGGACAAGGCATCTTTCCAATAGCATCAACCTTAGCTTTATCAACTTCAATACCTCTTTTAGAAATTTTATGCCCCAAGACAATGCCTTCATTAACCATAAAGTGGCACTTCTCCCAATTCAAGACAAGACTAGTATCTTCGCATCTCTGCAAAACTCGTTCAAGGTTTCTCAAGCAATCATCAAAAGAAGATCCATAAACGGAAAAATCATCCATGAAAACCTCAACAATCTTTTCACAAAAGTCAGAGAATATAGCCATCATGCATATTTGAAAGGTAGTAGGTGCATTACATAAACCAAAAGGCATATGTCTATAAGAAAAAGTACCAAAAGGGCAAGTAAAAGTGGTTTTTTCTTGATCCTCTGCTGACACAGGTATTTGAGAGAAACCAGAGTAACCATCTAGAAAGCAAAAATGTGTATGTTTAGATAATCTTTCTAGCATTTGATCAATAAAAGGTAGAGGGTAATGATCCTTTTTAGTAGCTTTATTTAATTTGTGGAAATCAATTACCATCCTATAACCTGTAACAATTGTTTGTGGGATCAATTCATCTTTATCATTAGGAACAACAGTAATACCTCCCTTCTTAGGGACACAATGGACAAGACTTACCCACTGACTATCAGTAATGGGACAAATTATACCTGCCTCGAGGAGCTTTAGTATTTCCTTTCTTACCACTTCTTTCATCTTAGGATTTAACCGTCGTTGGTGATCAATAACTGGTTTAGCGTCTTTCTCCAATTTTATTTTGTGTTGGCATAGAGTGGGACTAATGCCCTTAAGATCATCAAGAGTATATCCAATAGCAGCGCGGTGCTTCTTCAGAGTTTTCAATAATCTCTCCTCTTCCTGCTCTGAAAGGTTAGCACTAATAATAACAGGATATATCTTCTTTTCATCAAGATAAGCATATATAAGACTATCGGGTAATGGTTTAAGCTCAAACACGGGATCACCCTTGGATGGAGGGGGATCCCCTAGGATTTCAACAGGCAAGTTGTGTTTCAAAATAGGACCCTATTTAAAGAATACTTCATCTATCTCCCTTCTTTCATTCATAAACATATCATTTTCATGGTCTAGCAAATATTGTTCTAAAGGATCATTAGGAGGCACGTCAATAGAAGCAAGACCAATAATTTCATCCTTACTAGGCAATTCTTTATCATGGGGTTGTCTACAAAATTTAGCAAAATTAAACTCATGAGACATATCCCCCAAACCAATAGTAACAACATCCTTTTCGCAATCTATCCTAGCATTAACAGTGTTCAAGAAGGGTCTACCAAATATAGTGGGACAAAAGTCATCTTGTGGGGAACCAAGAACAAGAAAATCAGCAGGGTATTTAACTTTCCCACATAAGACTTCAACATCTCTAACAATCCCAATTGGTGAAATAGCATCTCTATTGGCAAGCTTAATGGTAACATCAATTTCTTCTATCTCAGCAGGTGCAATGTCATGCATAATTTCTTTGTATAAGGAATGGGGTATTTCACTTGCACTAGCACCCATATCACATAAGCCATGATAACAATGATCTCATATTTTAACAGAAATAATAGGCATGCCTACAACAGGTCTATGTTTCTTAGCATCGGGTCTAGCAATTCTAGCAGCTTCATCACAGAAGTAAATAACATGCCCATCAATATCATTGGCCAAGAGATCTTTAACCATATCAATACTAGGTTCAAATTTAATTTGCTCAGGTGGTGTAGGTGTTCTAGTATTACTCTTATGAACCACAGTTGAAGCTTTAGCATCATCCTTTATCCTAACAGGGAAAGGTGGTTTCTCAATATAGGTAGTAGGAAGAATAGGATCATTATAAGTGATAGTCTTTTCTTCACCTTTAATAGGTGCAACTACTTTTACTTTAGTGTGAGGATTATATTTAAACCACTTCTCCCTAGGGAGGTCAACATGAGTAGCAAATGATTCACAGAAAGAAGCTACTATCTCTGAGTCAAGTCCATATTTAGTGCTAAATTCACGAAAAGCATCGGTATCCATAAAAGATTTTACACAATCAAACTTAGGTGTCATACCTGACTCCTTACCTTCGTCGAGATCCCAATCTTCAGAGTTGCGTTTATTTCTTTCCAATAAATTCCATTTTAATTCAATAGTCTTCATCATAAAAGAACCAGCACAAGAAGTACCGAGCATGGAGTGATTGTTGAGAGAAAGCCGAGCATAATTTTTTTGAATAATCATTTCTCTTGAGAGCTCATGATTGGGGAATGAATATAACATTGACTTAAGCCTCCCCCAAGCTTGAGTGATGCTTTCTCCTCCACGAGGCCAAAAATTATACATATAATTACGATCACGGTGAACAAGATGCATAGGATAAAACTTCTGGTGAAATTCCAATTTCAATTGGTTGTAGTTCCATGATCCCTTATCATCACATAGCCTATACTGTTGGAAATATGCCCTAGAGGCAATAATAAAATGATTATTATTATATTTCCTTGTTCATGATAATTGTCTATTATTCATGCTATAATTGTGTTATCCGGAAATCATAATACATGTGTGAATACATAGACCACAACATGTCCCTAGTGAGCCTCTAGTTGACTAGCTCATTGATCAACAGATAGTCATGGTTTCCTGACTATGGACATTGGATGTCATTGATAATGGGATCACATCATTAGGAGAATGATGTGATGGACAAGACCCAATCCTGAGCATAGCACAAGATCGTGTAGTTCGTTTGCTAGAGCTTTTCCAATGTCAAGTATCATTTCCTTAGACCATGAGATCGTGTAACTCCCGGATACCGTAGGAGTGCTTTGGGTGTACCAAACGTCACAACGTAACTGGGTGACTATAAAGGTATACTACAGGTATCCCCGAAAGTATCTGTTGGGTTGACACGGATCAAGACTGGGATTTGTCACTCCGTATGACAGAGAGGTATCTCTGGGCCCACTCGGTAATGCATCATCATAATGAGCTCAATGTGACCAAGTGGTTGGTCACGGGATCATGCATTACGGTACGAGTAAAGTGACTTGCCGGTAACGAGATTGAACGAGGTATTGGGATACCGACGATCGAATCTCGGGCAAGTAACGTACCGATTGACAAAGGGAATTGTATACGGGATTACTTGAATCCTCGACATCGTGGTTCATTCGATGAGATCATCGTGGAACATGTGGGAGCCAACATGGGTATCCAGATCCTGCTGTTGGTTATTGGCCGGAGAGCTGTCTCGGTCATGTCTGCATGATTCCCGAACCCGTAGGGTCTACACACTTAAGGTTCGGTGATGCTAGGGTTGTAGAGATATTAGTATGTGGTAACCCGAAAGTTTTTCGGAGTCCCATATGAGATCCCGGACATCACGAGGAGTTCCGGAATGGTTCGGAGGTGAAGAATTGTATATAGAAAGTCCAGTTTCGGCCACCGGGAAAGTTTTGGGGGTCATCGGTATTGTACCGGGACCATCGGAAGGGTCCCGGGGTCCACCGGGTGGGGTCACCTATCTCGGAGGGCCCCGTGGGCTGAAGAGGGAAGGGAACCATCCCTTGGTGGGCTGGTGCACCCCCCTTGGGCCTCCCCCTACGCCTAGGGTTGGAAACCCTAAGGGTGGGGGGCGCCCCACTTGGCTTGGGGGGCAAGTCCCCCCCCCCTTGGCCGCCGCCCCCCCTTGAGATGGGATCTCTAGGGGGCCGTCGCACCCCCTAGGGCCCTTATACAAAGAGGGGGGAGGGAGGGCAGCCGCACCCTAGTCCCTGACGCCTCCATCTCCCCCGTAACACCTCTCCCTCTCGCTGAGCTTGGCAAAGCCCTGCCGAGATCGCCGCTACTTCCACCACCACGTCGTCGTGCTGCTGGATCTCCATCAACCTCTCCTTCCCCTTGCTAGATCAAGAAGGAGGAGACGTCTTCCCCAACCGTACGTGTGTTGAACGCGGAGGTGCCGTCCGTTCGGCACTAGGATCTTCGGTGATTTGGATCACGACGAGTACGACTCCCTCAACCTCGTGCTCTTGAACGCTTCCGCTCGCGATCTACAAGGGTATGTAGATGAACTCCTCTCTCTCGTTGCTATATGACTCCATAGATCGATCTTGGTGAAGCATAGAATTTTTTTATTTTCTGCAACGTTCCCCAACAGTGGCATCATGAGCTAGGTCTATGCGTATTTTCTATGCACGAGTAGAAGACAATCTTGTTGTGGGCGTAGATGTTGTCAATTTTCTTTCCACTACTAGTCTTATCTTGTTTCGGCGGCATCGTGGGATGAAGCGGCCCGGACCGACCTTACACGTACGCTTACGTGAGACAGGTTCCACCGACTGACATGCACTAGTTGCATAAGGTGGCTAGCGGGTGTCTGTCTCTCCCACTTTAGTCGGATCGGATTCGATGAAAAGGGTCCTTATGAAGGGTAAATAGAAATTGGCATATCACGTTGTGGTTTTACGTAGGTAAGAAACGTTCTTGCTAGAACCCTATTGCAGCCACGTAAAAACATGCAACAACAATTAGAGGACGTCTAACTTGTTTTTGCAGCATATGCCTTGTGATGTGATATGGCCAAAAGGTTGTGATGAATGATATATATGTGATGTATGAGATTGATCATGTTCTTGTAATAGGAATCACGACTTGCATGTCGATGAGTATGACAACCGGCAGGAGCCATAGGAGTTGTCTTAATTATTGTATGACCTGCGTGTCAATGAATAAACGCCATGTAATTACTTTACTTTATTGCTAAACCGTTAGCCATAGTAGTAGAAGTAATAGTTGGCGAACAACTTCATGGAGACACGATGATGGAGATCATGATGATGGAGATCATGGTGTCATGCCGGTGACGAAGATGATCATGGCGCCCCGAAGATGGAGATCAAAGGAGCAATATGATATTGGCCATATCATGTCACTATTTGATTGCATGTGATGTTTATCATGTTTTTGCATCTTATTTGCTTAGAACGACGGTAGTAAATAAGATGATCCCTCATAATAATTTCAAGAAAGTGTTCCCCCTAACTGTGCGCCATTGCGAAAGTTCGTTGTTTCGAAGCACCACGTGATGATCGGGTGTGATAGATTCCAACGTCCACATACAACGGGTGTAAGACAGATTTACACATGCAAAACACTTAGGTTGACTTGACGAGCCTAGCATGTACAGACATGGCCTCAGAACACAAGAGACCGAAAGGTCGAACATGAGTCGTATGGAAGATACGATCAACATGGAGATGTTCACCGATGATGACTAGTCCGTCTCACGTGATGATCGAACACGGTCTAGTTGAGTCGGATCATGTATCACTTAGATGACTAGAGGGATGTCTAATCTGAGTGGGAGTTCATTAAATAATTTGATTAGATGAACTTAATTATCATGAACTTAGTCTAAAACCTTTGCAAAATGTCTTGTAGATCAAATGGCCCACGCTCATGTCAACCTCAACTTCAACGCGTTCCTAGAGAAAACCAAGCTGAAAGATGATGGCAGCAACTATACGGACTGGGTCCGGAACCTGAGGATCATCCTCATAGCTGCCAAGAAAGCATATGTCCTAGAAGCACCGCTAGGTGAAGCACCCATCCCAGAGAACCAAGACGTTATGAACGCTTGGCAGTCGCGTGCTGATGATTACTCCCTCGTTCAGTGCGGCATGCTTTACAGCTTAGAACCGGGGCTCCAAAAGCGTTTTGAGCAACACGGAGCATATGAGATGTTCGAAGAGCTGAAAATGGTTTTCCAAGCTCATGCCCGGGTCGAGAGATATGAAGTCTCCGACAAGTTCTACAGTTGTAAGATGGAGGAAAATAGTTCTGTCAGTGAGCACATACTCAAAATGTCTGGGTTGCACAACCGCTTGTCCCAGCTGGACATTAACCTCCCGGACGAGGCGGTCATTGACAGAATCCTTCAGTCGCTCCCACCTAGCTACAAGAGCTTTGTGATGAACTACAATATGCAGGGGATGGTGAAAACTATTCCTGAAGTATTTTCAATGCTGAAATCAGCGGAGGTGGAAATCAAAAAGGAACATCAAGTGTTGATGGTCAATAAAACCACTAGTTTCAAGAAAGGCAAGGGTAAAAAGAACTTCAAGAAGGACGGCAAGGGAGTTGCCGCGCCCGGTAAGCCAGTTGCCGGGAAGAAGCCAAAGAATGGACCCAAGCCTGAGACTGAGTGCTTTTATTGCAAAGGGAAGGGTCACTGGAAGCGGAACTGCCCCAAGTACTTAGCGGACAAGAAGGCCGGCAACACCAAAGGTATATGTGATATACATGTAATTGATGTGTACCTTACCAGTACTCGTAGTAGCTCCTGGGTATTTGATACCGGTGCGGTTGCTCATATTTGTAACTCAAAATAGGAGCTGCGGAATAAGCGGAGACTGGCGAAGGACGAGGTGACGATGCGCGTCGGGAATGGTTCCAAGGTCGATGTGATCGCCGTCGGCACGCTACCTCTACATTTACCTACGGGATTAGTTTTAAACCTCAATAATTGTTATTTAGTGCCAGCTTTGAGCATGAACATTGTATCTGGATCTCGTTTAATACGAGATGGCTACTCATTTAAATCCGAGAATAATGGTTGTTCTATTTATATGAGAGATATGTTTTATGGTCATGCCCCGCTGGTCAATGGTTTATTCTTAATGAATCTCGAACGTGATGTTACACATATTCATAGTGTGAATACCAAAAGATGTAAGATTGATAATGATAGTCCCACATATCTGTGGCACTGCCGCCTTGGTCACATTGGTGTCAAACGCATGAAGAAGCTCCATACAGATGGACTTTTGGAGTCTCTTGATTTCGAATCATTTGACACGTGCGAACCATGCCTCATGGGTAAAATGACCAAGACTCCGTTCTCCGGAACAATGGAGCGAGCAACCAACTTATTGGAAATTATACATACTGATGTGTGCGGTCCAATGAGCGTTGAGGCTCGCGGTGGCTATCGTTATGTTCTCACTCTCACTGATGACTTAAGTAGATATGGGTATGTCTACTTGATGAAACACAAGTCTGAGACCTTTGAAAAGTTCAAGGAATTTCAGAATGAGGTAGAGAATCAACGTGACCGAAAAATAAAGTTCTTACGATCAGATCGTGGAGGAGAATATTTAAGTCACGAATTTGGTACGCACTTAAGGAAATGTGGAATCGTTTCACAACTCACGCCGCCTGGAACACCTCAGCGTAACGGTGTGTCCGAACGTCGTAATCGCACTCTATTGGATATGGTGCGATCTATGATGTCGCTCACCGATTTACCGCTATCATTTTGGGGATACGCTCTAGAGATAGCTACATTCACTTTAAATAGGGCACCGTCTAAATCCGTTGAGACGACACCATATGAATTATGGTTTGGGAAGAAACCTAAGCTGTCGTTTCTAAAAATTTGGGGATGCGATGCTTATGTTAAGAAACTTCCACCTGAAAAGCTCAAACCCAAGTCGGAAAAATGTGTCTTCATAGGATACCCTAAGGAAACCATTGGGTATACCTTCTACCTTAGATCTGAAGGCAAGATCTTTGTTGCCAAGAACGGGTCCTTTCTGGAGAAAGAGTTTCTCTCGAAAGAAGTAAGTGGGAGAAAAGTGGAACTTGATGAAGTACTACCTCTTGAACCGGTAAGTAGCGCAGCTCAGGAAGATGTTCCTGTGGTGCCTGCACCGACTAGAGAGGAAATTAATGATGATGATCAAGGTACTTCGGATCAAGTTGCTACTGAACTTCGTAGGTCCACAAGGACACGTTCCACACCAGAATGGTATGGCAACCCTGTCCTGGAAATCATGTTGTTAGACAACGGTGAACCTTCGAACTATGAAGAAGCGATGGCGGGCCCAGATTCCAACAAATGGCTTGAAGCCATGCAATCCGAGATAGGATCCATGTATGAAAACAAAGTGTGGACTTTGACAGACTTGCCCGATGATCGGCGAGCGATAGAAAACAAATGGATCTTTAAGAAGAAGACGGACGCGGATGGTAATGTTACCATCTATAAAGCTCGACTTGTCGCTAAGGGTTATCGACAAGTTCAAGGGGTTGACTACGATGAGACTTTCTCTCCCGTAGCGAAGCTGAAGTCCGTCCGAATCATGTTAGCAATTGCCGCATACTATGATTATGAGATATGGCAAATGGACGTCAAAACGGCATTCCTTAACGGCTATCTTAAGGAAGAACTGTATATGATGCAGCCGGAAGGTTTTGTCGATCCTGAGAATGCTAACAAGGTATGCAAACTCCAGCGATCCATTTATGGGCTGGTGCAAGCATCTCGGAGTTGGAACATTCGCTTTGATGAGATGATCAAAGCGTTTGGGTTTATGCAGACTTATGGAGAAGCCTGCGTTTACAAGAAAGTGAGTGGGAGCTCTGTAGCATTTCTCATATTATATGTAGATGACATACTTTTGATGGGAAATGATATAGAACTTTTGGACAACATTAAGGCCTACTTGAATAAGTGGTTTTCAATGAAGGACCTTGGAGAAGCTGCTTACATATTAGGCATCAAGATCTATAGGGATAGATCGAGACGCCTCATAGGTCTTTCACAAAGCACATACCTTGATAAGATATTGAAGAAGTTCAATATGGATCAGTCCAAGAAGGGGTTCTTGCCTGTGTTGCAAGGTGTGAAATTGAGCTCGGCTCAATGCCCGACCGTGGCAGAAGATAGAGAAAAGATGAGTGTCGTCCCCTATGCCTCGGCTATAGGGTCTATTATGTATGCCATGCTGTGTACCAGACCTGATGTAAACCTTGTCGTAAGTTTGGTAGGAAGGTACCAAAGTAATCCCGGCATGGAACACTGGACAGCGGTCAAGAATATCCTAAAGTACCTAAAAAGGACTAAGGATATGTTTCTCGTTTACGGAGGTGATGAAGAGCTCGTCGTAAAGGGTTACGTCGACGCTAGCTTCGACACAGATCTAGATGACTCTAAGTCACAAACCGGATACATGTATATTTTGTATAGAGGGGCAGTAAGCTGGTGCAGTTGCAAGCAAAGCGTCATGGCGGGGTCTACATGTGAAGCGGAGTACATGGCAGCCTCGGAGGCAGCGCATGAAGCAATCTGGATGAAGGAGTTCATCACCGACCTAGGAGTCATACCCAATGCATCAGGGCTGATCACTCTCTTCTGTGACAACACTGGAGCTATTGCCCTTGCCAAGGAGCCCAGGTTTCACAAGAAGACCAGGCACATCAAGCATCGCTTCAACTCCATTCGTGAAAATGTTCAAGATGGAGACATAGATATTTGCAAAGTGCATATGGATCTGAATGTCGCAGATGCGTTGACTAAACCTCTTCCACGAGCAAAACATGATCAACACCAGAACTCTATGGGTGTTCGATTCATCACAATGTAACTAGATTATTGACTCTAGTGCAAGTGGGAGACTGTTGGAAATATGCCCTAGAGGCAATAATAAAATGATTATTATTATATTTCCTTGTTCATGATAATTGTCTATTATTCATGCTATAATTGTGTTATCCGGAAATCATAATACATGTGTGAATACATAGACCACAACATGTCCCTAGTGAGCCTCTAGTTGACTAGCTCGTTGATCAACAGATAGTCATGGTTTCCTGACTATGGACATTGGATGTCATTGATAACGGGATCACATCATTAGGAGAATGATGTGATGGACAAGACCCAATCCTAAGCATAGCACAAGATCGTGTAGTTCGTTTGCTAGAGCTTTTCCAATGTCAAGTATCATTTCCTTAGACCATGAGATCGTGTAACTCCCGGATACCGTAGGAGTGCTTTGGGTGTACCAAATGTCACAATGTAACTGGGTGACTATAAAGGTATACTACAGGTATCCCCGAAAGTATCTGTTGGGTTGACACGGATCGAGACTGGGATTTGTCACTCCGTATGACAGAGAGGTATCTCTGGGCCCACTCGGTAATGCATCATCATAATGAGCTCAATGTGACCAAGTGGTTGGTCACGGGATCATGCATTACGGTACGAGTAAAGTGACTTGCTAGTAATGAGATTGAACGAGGTATTGGGATACCGATGATCGAATCTTGGGCAAGTAATGTACCGATTGACAAAGGGAATTGTATACGGGATTACTTGAATCCTCGACATCGTGGTTTATTCGATGAGATCATCGTGGAACATGTGGGAGCCAAGATGGGTATCCAGATCCCGCTGTTGGTTATTGGCCAGAGAGCTATCTCGGTCATGTCTGCGTGATTCCCGAACCCGTAGGGTCTACACACTTAAGGTTCGGTGACCCTAGGGTTGTAGAGATATTAGTATGCGGTAACCCGAAAGTTTTTCGGAGTCCCGGATGAGATCCCGGACGTCACGAGGAGTTCCGGAATGGTCCGAAGGTGAAGAATTGTATATAGGAAGTCCAGTTTCGGCCACCGAGAAAGTTTTGGGGGTCATCGGTATTGTACCAGGACCACCGGAAGGGTCCCGGGGGTCCACCAGGTGGGGCCACCTATCCCGGAGGGCCCCGTGGGCTGAAGAGGGAAGGGAACCAGCCCCTGGTGGGCTGGTGCGCCCCCTTGGGCCTCCCCCCTGCGCCTAGGGTTGGAAACCCTAGGGGTGGGGGCGCCCCACTTGGCTTGGGGGGCAAGTCCCCCCCCCTTGGCCGCCGCCCCTCCTTGAGATGGGATCTCTAGGGGGGCGGTGCACCCCCTAGGGCCCCTATATAAAGAGGGGGGAGGGAGGGCAGCCGCACCCTAGTCCCTGGCGCCTCCCTCTCCCCCCGTAACACCTCTCCCTCTCGCTGAGCTTTGCGAAGCCCTGCCGAGATCGCCGCTACTTCCACCACCACGCCGTCGTGCTGCTCGATCTCCGTCAACCTCTCCTTCCCCTTGCTGGATCAAGAAGGAGGAGACGTCTTCCCCAAACGTACGTGTGTTGAACACGGAGGTGTCGTCCGTTCGGCACTAGGATCTTCGGTTATTTGGATCACGACTAGTACGACTCCCTCAACCCCGTTTTCTTGAACACTTTCGCTCGCGATCTACAAGGGTATGTAGATGCACTCCTCTCTCTCGTAGCTATATGACTCCATAGATTGATCTTGGTGAAGCGTAGAAATTTTTTATTTTCTGCAACATTCCCCAACATATACTATGTCAATTCCTCTCCCTTGAAAGATAAAGGGAAGACCTTCTTCTTGATAACATCATCGGGCATACCTACAAGCTTAAATAATCCACAAACTCCATCCACATAGATTAGGTGTAAATCGGGATGCAGTGTTCCATCTCCTGTAAAGGGATTAGCTAGCAGTTTCTCTACCATACCCGAAGTAATTTCAAAATAAACATTTTCAGTAGGTTCAGTAGGTTGAGGAGCAACTCTTTGCTCTACTAGTCGGGGTGAAGATGCCCCGAACAAGCCCCTCAAAGGATTTTGTTCCATAGAAACAAGTGATAGTAAATTTCAGCACACTACATAAATTTTTCCCTACCAAGTTCCACTTACCAAAGGCGCTTCACTCCCCGGCAACAACACTAGAAAAGAGTCTTGATGACCCACAAGTGTAGGGGATCTATCATAGTCCTTTTGATAAGTAAGAGTGTCGAACCCAACGAGGAGCAGAAGGAAATGACAAGCGGTTTTCAGTAAGATATTCTCTGCAAGCACTGAAATTATTGGTAACAGATAGTTTTATGATAAGGTAATTTGTAACGGGTAACAAACAATGAAAGTAAATAAGGTGCATCAAGATGGACCAATCCTTTTTGTACCAAAGGACAAGCCTGGACAAGTTCTTATATAGAGAAAAGCGCTCCCGAGGGCACATGGGAATTATCACGCTCATATGATTCGCGTTTGTTACTTTGATAATTTGATATGTGGGTGGACCGGTGCTTGGGTACTACCCTTTCTTGGACAAGCATCCCACTTATGATTAACCCCTATTGCAAGCATCCGCAACTACAAAATAAGTATTAAGGTAAACCTAACCATAGCATGAAACATATGGATCCAAATCAGCCCCTTACGAAGCGACGCATAAACTGGGGTTTAAGCTTCTGTCACTCTAGCAACCCATCATCTACTTATTACTTCCCAATGCCTTTCTCTAGCCCAAACAATGGTGAAGTGTCATGTAGTCGACGTTCACATAAGACCACTAGAGGAGAGACAACATACATCTCATCAAAATATCGAACGAATACCAAATTCACATGACTACTAATAGCAAGACTTCACCCATGTCCTTAGGAACGAACCTAACTGCTCACAAAGCATATTCATGTTCATAATCAGAGGGGTAGTAATATGCATTAAGGATCTGAACATATGATCTTCCACCGCATAAACCAACTAGCATCAACTACAAAGAGTAATCAACACTACTAGCAACCCACGGGTATGAATCTGAGGTTTTGGGACAAAGATTGGATACAAGAGATGAACTAGGGTTTGAGAGGGGATGGTGCTGGTGAAGATGTTGATGGAGATTGACCCCCTCCCGATGAGAGGATCGATGGTGATGACGATGGTGATGATTTCCCCCTCCCGGAGGGAAGTTTCCCCGGTAGGACAACTCCTTCGGAGCCCTAGATTGGTTCAGCCAAGGTTCTGCCATTAGCGGCGGAGTTTCGTCCCAAAAGCTTGCTTATGATTTTTTTCTAGGGTAAAAGACTTCATATAGCAGAAGATGGTCACCGAAAGGCTGCCAGGGGGCCCACGAGGCAGGGGGCGCGCCCAGGGGGTAGGGCGCGCCCCCACCCTCGTGGATGGAGGGTGGCTCCCCTCTGGTGTTTCTTCCGCTCAGTATTTTTGATTAATTCCAAAAATGACTTTCATGGAGTTTCAGGACTTTTGGAGTTGTGCAGAATAGGTCTCTAATATTTGCTCCTTTTCCAGCCTAGAATTCCAGCTGTCGGCATTCTCCCTCTTCATGTAAACCTTGTAAAATAAGAGAGAATAGGCATAAGTATTGTGACATAACGTGTAATAACAGCCCATAATGCAATAAATATCGATATAAAAGCATGATGCAAAATGGACGTATCAGCGCTCCACGTGCCTCGTCAGCACAATTTCGCACTCAAAATACCATGTGTAGCCGTGAGGCATATATCAATAAATCCGAAGTATATGTTCGGCTAAACCGAACTTCAGAGCTACCTCGTCTTCGGATGACCCGGGGGCCAATTCCGAAAAACCCCAAGCATAAAACTCCTTCGGCAGGATCCTAACCCCTCAAGGTCTCATTGAAGGTCCCAACCCCCACGTCCCAGAAGCAAAGGCGCAGACGTGCAACAAGGCAAAGTGAAGGATTCAACTCACGCATCAAGGCCCTGCGTGAACCTTTACTCTGTAGAAACTCTTTTATTTTTAATAATGCTTTGGTAGTTTGAATTGTACGGTTAGACGACTTGAGCTTATGAGAAGTAATGGAAATGCCCTTTATGGTGTTTGGATTTCCGCATCTAGCGACTTTCTATCTCCATTCTGATTCTCCACTCGCTCTTAGAACAACTTGGCATGGAAATACATTAACTAACCAAGAGTTCAATTTACAAATGAACTCCATATCTTTAAGTCTGGCACCGCCTTCTGCAGGGTGTTCGGTGTCTCAGATATTGCACTATATGCATCAGTTCTGAACTATGTCTTACATCAATAGTTGGGTTGCCCGGCTCCTGTTCTTGCCTCTTATGTTCTGCATGTTCGGCTAAGAGGGCAAAGGGAGAACCCCCGCGATTGTACTTCTGGATTGTCTGGTCAAGTACCTCAGGAGGAGAAAGCCAAAAACTGACCGTCATAGTAAGCGCGAACTGGTCAGCGATCCGATGATGAGGTTTGACTCCGAAAATCGTTGGCGATTTCGGCTTGTCACATGAAGGGTTCGTCTTAGCACAAACCATGTGATCGGAAAGGGTAAGTGCTGACCCCCAAGTACATCACAATCGGGGCTAGTCCTTAGCCCCCACCGTCAAGCTCCTAAGGCTAAGTGAAAGCAATAAAACCGAATAAGTTTGATTGCCTGGTTTTGCTCGCGCACTACCGCCTCCGGGTACCAATACGTTGGCTAAGGGTAATAGCACGGAGACAAAACACCCCTCGTGACATTCACCTGGGGGCTGAAGCCGACGACTGGTAGCTTTCGGAATAAACATACGACCGCACAGGAGTCAAAATTAAATCACGACAATATAAAATAAGTTAGGCGGGCACATAATAAAGCATAAACTCCACTTGGTATAAACTTAATACAATCACTCAAGTATTACATCTTTCGAACACTCGCCCTCTATCGCCCGCGCGCCACTCATCACCTGTGCGAAATACTGCTCAGGGAGGCGATGCTCTTTTCCCTTGGGCGGAGGACTAGTGGCCATGTCCATTGGATTAATCTTCGACCAACGCATCATGGTCTTCGCAAACGCAAGCCTCGCCCCCTTAAGGCACGCTGAGCGCTTCATGGCATTGATCCAGAGCGGCGCCTCCCACAGCTTCTGCGCAAGCCCGAAGTATGTATCCAGAATGGGTTCGACAGGCCATAGACTGACATAGAGGTCGTTCATGGCCAGCTCAAACATCTGATGCATCTCCATCAGCTACTTCATTTGATTACCAAGGAGGGAAGATGCTCGGAATCCAGAAACTGTGACCAAAAGAGCCGCTGCATGGAGTCCTCTTCGAGAGTCTCATAGTGCTTCACTGCGGCCGCCACATTCTTCGGAAGTTCGGCGAAGACTCCTGCAGAGTGCCAGACTTGCGTCAGCAGGATGAACCTTTTGCCTTCGAACACAATCTGCAGTAAGTATTTCTTACCATTTGCAATTTGTCCGGCTTGACGGAGCTCTTCCCGGACACCTCGCGCGTTGGTCCTTGCCTCCTAGAGCTCCTTCTCCACCTTGGATAGCCGGGAGGATCGCTCCTCCCTCTCCTTCTCAAGGGCCTCCAGCTTCTTGGTAGCATCCTGGAGCTCCACCTGGACTTTGGTTACTCGAGCCTCGGGTTGATCAGCAGTGGCTTTAGCCTTCTCTAGCTCGGCCACCGCTTCGTCAGTGACCGATTTCTTTGCGGCCGCCTCGGCCTCGAATTTCTTCAGGGCCTCTCTCAAGCCCTCGACCTCGGCGGCAGTAGCTGCAGCATCACCATGTTAAAGAATTAGCATATAGTCCGGATCGTCAATATTCGGCATCAAACAAATACATCAATGGGCTTACCTTGTGCCTCGTCAAGCCATTTGTTGACAAGGTCAAGCTCTTTATTAGAAAGTTTGAGCTCCCGATCCATCTCCTCCAGTGCCGCGGCATTAGCATCCGCAACCACAGAAGATGCCTGCGTCAGCAAGGAAAATGTCAACATTATTCATCGGCCTACTGAACTTTGATCCTCTGCCGGCTTCTCTGAAGTCCTTGCAGAGGCTCGGGGGCTGCTATGTACATGGCCTACCCAAACTAAAAACTACAACCGCTTCATAAGAAAAACACATTACTTGACTTACCTCAAAGCCTGTTAAAAGGCCTTGAACAACACCGTTCAGTCCGAATTGGACGGACCGAACACCTTGCATGACCGCACTCATGAGAATGCGGTGCCCGTCAACAATGACGAAGTTGCTCACCAACTCCTCCAGCACGTCCGACCAGCCAGCCGCCGCCCGTTTGGGGGTGTTCGGCATTGGCATTGGCTCCCTAGTCCCTTCTCCACTGGAAGGAGGAACCTGTGCCATCGAGGGCCTTGGGGGCTCGGGAACGGGTGACTGATGGGGTCTGGATGGTCCGAACTCCCTTCCCGCATCAGTCAGGAGGGGCGCACCCTCCTGGTCTTCGGTGACCGAGGTGTTGACCTCGGCCATTACAGTGTCGACCTCCTCCTCTGTGTTTGTAGGAGGAGGGTTCTTTTGCAACAACACCTCCCCAGTCTCCTCAGGACTAAGGGAGGTGCAGAATACAACGCAGAACCACTATCTGCCAGTTCGGAGGGCGGACAAGCCCCGTCCGAGGTTTGCTCGGCGGGGTGGCCATGTTGAGGGATACACCACCAAAAAAACAATTAACTAGCATTCTACCAACCACCAAAGGACGAGGCAATTGAAAATGACGTGACACATACCTGACCGCAAGGGGCTTGACCCTGGGTCTCCTCTCCGAAACCTTATCGGATGCTTCGGACTCCTTGTCAGAGTTTGAGCTGTCAGACAGGACCAGCTTAGGCCGGAACCATCACTTTAGGGCTGGAGACGCCCTCTTCTTAGAGTGAGAGGAGGGGTTTTCCTCCCCGTCCTCATCCTCGTCCCCCTCTTGTGCGGGTGGGGCCGCAGTGTCTCTGGACCGGCTGTCCGGACGAGCTCTACTACGGAGGCCCTCCCTGGCCTCCCATATCTCTGTCTTCTTGCCCTTCTTGTTGGGCGCCTTGTACGACACCACAACCAATAGCTTTTCTAGCTATTCAAATCGGAGCCCTTCCGGCAGCGGCGCTGGGCCGCTGATCTTCCCAGCCTTGGCCAGCCAGCCCTGAAAAATCCACATAAAGAGGTTCAAATCAAATCATGAATGAATATTTCACACTCATGTTAAGATAAGTGCCGCTCACCTTCTTCGAAGGGGTCACGACGTCGAGGCCGATATCTTCCCCATTGATCGGCCAATATTTTTGCAGCTTGAACATCAGACCCCACACTTTCTTGTGGGTTGTGCCGAAGAGGTGCTGCATGGTGGCTGGGTCTTCGGGGTCATACTCCCACATTAGCTTGGGCCTCTCCTGGCAGGGGAGGAGTCGACGATGGAGCATGGTCTGGATCACATTGACCAGCTTCGTGTCGGACTCCATTATGCTAACAACGTGCTTCTGCAGCGCCTTTAACTCATCAGCGGACCCCTAGTCTGGGCTTTTGTTGATCCATGAGGCCAGCCTAGTGGGGGTCCGGATCTGAATGCGGGAGCCGCCGTCTAGCCGGCTCCTCTTGGCTCGGTGATATAAAACCAGTCACTTTGCCACATTTTGACGGTGTCAACAAATTGGCCCTCTAGCCACTGGACCCGCGTCAGTTTACTGATCATGGCCCCGCCATAGTTCGCATGTTCGCCACCGACTACCTTGGGTTTGACATTGAACACCTTCAACCACATGCTGAAGTGTAGCTGGACTCGGAGGAAGGCCTCACAGAAGATGATAAAGGATGAAATATGGATAAGAGAGTTAGGGGCTAGATCGTGAAAATCTAGCCCGTAGAAGAACATTAGTCCCCTCACAAAGGGATATAGGGGAAATCCAAGCCCCTAAGGAAATGGGGGAGGAACACGACCCTTTCGCCCATCCTGGGTGTAGGGATGATCTGGCCTTCTTCGGGGGCCCGGTGAGTGATGTCGACCGACAAGTAGCTGGCCTGCTTCAGCTTTCAGATGTCGCTATCGGTGACGACGGAGGCTTCCCACTTCTAGTTGGCTCTGAATCCGGCCATGGCTAGAGGAGTCGGAGAAGGATTTTCTGTGGAAAGCGAAGAACAGGGGCTCTGGTGCTCTGGAGATCTGCCTGCACGGAAGGTGAAAAAAGGCGTGGGGTGTTGACTATTGTAGCTCCCCCTTTATAGACAGTTGGTGCGCCAAGAGTTCCTTTTTTCACGCCGTTGGCCTCTCCACCCCCACATACGGTTGCAGCGTTATGTGCGGGGTGGGAAACGAAATCATTTATTATATCCCCTGAAAGGCGGGGTATGATCTCCTCCTTGATGAGACGTGACAAACGTGGGTCAGCCTCGAGCCATGCTTCGAGAAATACTAACCGCTTGGCGTTATGGCCAGGCGTGACTCTTTGTTGAAAGAGAAAAAGTTGTTAGATGAAGGCACTGTTTAGTCCCGAACGGGTTTTTGGTATTGCCTTCATTATTAAGTAAAAATACCATTTCAAATTGCAGACATCACTTGACTCCGAATATGAACAAAGCACACTGGAGAACTCGCCTCACAAAGACGGATACTGGTGAGTGAGTGGATGCCGGATACAAGCCTTAACATTGGAGGCAAGTTTGGGGGCTACTGAGGGAGTTATGGATCAAGGGGTCCTTGGGGCGCCGACCCATTGGATGTGGGACGGACTGGTGGAACCGCATAACTATGGAAGATCTGTGAAGCCGTGGTGTGTCCTCCAAGTCAAGGGTGGACAAGATCTCTTTCTCCCTTATTGTAATCTGTCTCTGGTGACCCTAGCCCTATCGGTGTCTATATAAACCAAGGGTTGTAGTCTTTATGGTTAGAGCTATATTCATCACCTCGTCGCCTTAGGGTTTAGCTCATGCTGGTCTCGAGGTAGATCTACTCTGTAAACCATACTATACATCCAATATAATCAAGCAGGACATAGAGTGTTACCTCTTCGAGAGGGCCCGAACCTGGGTAAACATTGTGTTCGTCGTCCCTTGTTCCCCATCAATCCTAGATCCACAGCTCGGGTCCTCCTACCCCGAGGTCTGCCAGTTTTGACACCAACACCCCATGCGCACGGGCGTGTACCGTGCACACGGGACCCCCGTGTGCATAGGCCCAACTTACCCCGTGCGCATGGGCCCTATAGGATGGACGCTCGAGAGCTGCTGTTTGGGCCACCTCTTTGTCCCCCTCGCCCACATACCTATATATTTCATACCTAGGGTCATGTTTAGGGTTAGCAAAGTATATGAGGGACATCTAGAGAGCTTTGCTCCTTCTACCCCTCTTCTTGGAGAGGATCCCAAGTGGATTTCAAGGCCTCCTTCTAGGAGAAGATTATCATCAAGACCTCACTTCCTTAGGAGCGGGAAGAACTTTACCTAGTGCTTGTTTCCTTTGATTGTGCTTGTATTCTTGTGGATCTATGTGTTTGCTATTCTAGTGTATGTGTAATTGGGTTTTGTTGGAGTGAATTCCTCTTTGTGTTCTTGGTTTTCATCTCTTCCCCCCTCCAAGTGTGAAAAGATCCATCTTAGGGTTTCACCCTACAACATCTTGGTATCATGAGCAAGGTTGATTCACATCTTGGAGTCCCTACCCCCATATTCTAGCTTGATTTTGTTGTTTTTCGTCCTAATTCAAAAATACCCACAAAAAATAGCCCCAAAATATTTCTTGCAATTTGTTAGATCTTGTGAGATTTGGTTGATTTAATCCACGAACCCACCCACCCCACCATTGATTTCGGCTAGATTTTACAAACACTCCATGGATCCGAAGGTGTTCTTCTGCTACAGAACACCCCGTGCGCACGGGCCATCAGGACCCCGTGCACATGGGCCTCACTTACCCTATGCATAGGAGCCTTATAGAACTGTTCGGCCAGTCCAGGTTTTCCACCATTTTGCCTTTCCACCACCACATTTGATCTCCCACAATACTTCCCGTGAGTGTTTGAGTTTTGGAGTTGCAGTTCACACGTGTCCTAAGGTTTTTCGGCTACTTAGGCATGATTTGACTTCATCATCACTTCCACTCGCCATCGACACGGACTCCACTTCGGCAACCACTCCATCTTTGTACCAACCGTAAGCAAGGATGGTAACCACGACGACACCATTGTATTACCCTTGCCATTAACTTGATAGCCTCAAGCCTCTTTTGCGTCACTTACCCAACAAGACTAGCGAGTTGAGAATTGTTGGGCCATGCTTTTAGTGCACCTTTAGTGTTACATATCTCCCGTGCATATACTACTTGTTATCTCGCATTCTGTCTCGCATAAGCTTTTAAGCAAAAGAAGAGAAGCAAAGAGCTTGTAAGTGATAACATTGAGCCATTTTGCATTGTTCCATCACCTTGGTCACGACATACATAAGCATACTTGGGATAGTAGATGGCCCATTTCTCTCTTAGGTTGGTGCACTAGCATATCTAGCCCACTAGAGCAATTGAGCTTTGTCTCTCTAGTATCCGTGTAACAAGAGCTTTATCTGTAGTAACACATCTTGTGCTCGTTCCTTGGTTGTGCGGATCCCATCTATCTTCCATGTGTGTGTTCCTAGTGATATCCTTGGGTTTGATCTATTTGTCTTACTTGCGATTTGTGCATCTTTTCAACTTTTTCAACAACTTGACTAACATTTGCTTGAATTATTTGTGCCACTTCCTAACCTAGATCCTCCATGAGCCTTTTACTTGTAGGTGTGAGAACCGGTACCAATTCTACTATTCTAGGATCACGTGGGATCATACTTGATACATCCACAATATTTGGAAAAGGTATCTTTGGTATTTTTCTCTCATTTTCCTACTCACCACCACTTCTACATGATGGATAGGCCTACTTCTTCGGTGAACCCTCTCTTTGAGGATCAAGATGACGAACGTGACTTCATCACCAAGATCAATTCTTCATCGCACAACGAGCTCTACATCAAGAAAGTGAAGCTTTGGGTAATCGCATCGAGCAACTCACCACTGACCTACGACAATTGAAACAAGACAAAGGGACTACCTCAACACCAAGCTCTCCAAACAAATGGAATAATTCCGCAACATGATCGTGAGCTACGCGTCTTCATCAATTTCATCACCAAGACGACGCCACTCAAGTCGCCACTCGTCATCATACTCTTCTTTCGATGCGAGTCCTCCACGAGCTCCTTCTACTCGTCGCGACGACACTCAAGATAGCCAAGCTCAAGAAAATCATTTCCATGGAAATGGCTTACAAGACCAAGTTTGAGCACGTGAAAAGGCGCGACGCCAAGAACAAGAAGTCATGGATCAAGATTAACCATCACCACATCATCCACATCAACCATGTCAAGACGGCAATGCAATCTGGCAAGAGCAATAAAGTCGTGAAGAACAAGCTCAAGTGGCACAAAAAGCACTCTGCGAATCAATTCGAGTTGTTGCCCAATGAAGCCATCAAGTACGTGAGCAAGAGGAAGCACTTCGTCAAGCACGACAAGAAGAAGCCATCCTACATGAAGAGCAACAAGAAAGGCGAAACCGGGCACATATGCCTCATCCACCTCCACGCGAAGAGCGCTATCACGACAAATGAGAAGTCGAAGACCTTCCTCCATGTTAAGAGCGACGTGAAGCAGATCCAGCGCTTGAAGACCCTCTTCCATGCCAGGAGCGACATCAACACCGCCAGTATGATGAAGAACTGTGCTACGGCAAGCTCAAGTTCACCATGCCCAAGTTCTCCGGAAGCAATGATCCCAAAGAATATCTCTCATGGGCATTGAAAGTCGACAAGATATTCCGTCTTCACAACTATGACGAAGAAAAGAAGATCGCCATGACATCCCTCGAGTTTCAAGACTACGTCCTCATTTGGTGGGAACAAGTGACCGAAAGAAGAAGGGACACAAATGAAGGATGTCATGAGAGCTCGCTTCGTGCCTACACACTACACCCATGATCTCTTCAAGAAGTTACAACTTCTCAAGCAAGGCACGAAGACGGTGGAAGAATACTATCAAGAGATGGAGATTGCCATGATACGAGCCAATGCCAAAGAAGATGATGAGCAAACTATGGAACGCTTCTTGAACGGTCTCAACACTACAAAAAAATACAGTTCTGTGATGGTACGTGTTTGTCACAGTAGGTCATGTTTTCTGTCATGCATGTACATCCATAATGATTTTATGACAGAATCAAGATAGTCGTACTTGTGCTATCGTAGAAGTGTTCCATGACAATACCAAAATTATTATCATGGAAGTATCCACTTCCATGATGATAAATGGCGCGTCATGGAAGTGCTTTCGTCAAAGGTAACCGACACGTGGCATCCACCATAACGGGTCACTGTTATGCTATCGGGTTCCAGTTGGGATCTGATAACCCGTTAACAGCCCGGACCAATGTGGATTTTCTATGTGTAAAATTCTCAATGGCCAGAGGAACCACGTGTCGACTCAGCGTTGGGACAAATGTCATCCACTCATTGGACGGGAGGCTCCTATGACACGTCGCACGGCCCAACAAGGGCCCATTCAGGTGAAAAGGCCGGCCCATTTGACTTGGTTAAAAGGTAGCGGCCCGGCCCACGGAAAGCCGGTTAAGGGCATGTTCGCATATAGCCCATTTACAGCCCGCTAACTCACAACTTGTTATGGCCTATCCGAATTGGGCCCAGTAGCGTCATCTGGGCCGTCCAATATGATTCCAGCCTGTTGTAACTTCGGGCCCATTTATGGCCCATGACGTGTTTCGGCCCATACGAGGCCCTTTGTAACTTAGCGCCCATTAAAGGCCCGTGATGAAACTGGCCCATAATGAATAGTGTATCGCTTTAAAACCATTAATGACCCATTATTCCGTTGGGCCGTTTCCAGCCCGTGTTACCTTTCGGCCTTCTAAGGCCCATTTATTCTTGGGCTAATTTCCAGCATTCGGTTACTTACGGTCCGTTACTGGCCTGTTCCGCTTGTGGGCCAAATTCAACCTGTGGTTACAGTCGGCCCATTTGTGCCCCGTTAACCCGTTGGGCTATTTTCATAGCGTCATCAAATATGGCCCATTAACAACCCATGATGCCTGTCAATAGAGTTAAGCCCGTTATACATTTCGGCCTATTAACGGCTCGTTATGGTCAGGCAATAAACACACGATTTCGACTCTAGCCCATTTCCACTCGCAAAAAATAGGCTCTAGGCCATTTACGGCCCATTTTGTGGACCGTTATTGGTCCACTAATAGTACGAACCATGATTAACCAATCTATCATACGGCCCGTAGAAGGCCCGTTGATTATATGGCCCGCCGAGGGCCCATAGATCCTACTGCCCGTAGGACGCCCATGGTTACTACAACAGGTAGCAGGACCATGGTTACAACGGTCTGTATGTTGCCATGGTTATTGTGGCCTAGTTATAAAAAATAGGTTATTGTGGCCACTAGAAAAACGCGGAAAAAAAATTGCAGTGACTACAAGCAAACAACTAAACAAGACTATAAGGAAATAAATAAGCAAGCAACTAATGCTAGGCTATTACTGCTATTACACATATTACATCCGCTGGGCTTCAAAGTTCACCACCAGTGCAAATATAGGGAACAAAGCAACATATCACATACACTGGTTTCAAAGTTGGCAACCAGTGCAAATAAACACCATAGAAAAACAAGTCCAGAACTAAAACCACTTCAGACGAGCTAAAGAAACAATATCCTGGGTACCCAGCATGCTGGAAAGATGCTTAGCAAGCTTATTAAATTTCTCCTGTTTGGCGCTTAAATCCTCCATCGGTTGTTGTTGCACCAGAAAGTATGGATCTGAATTGGGAAAACTTTGTTTTTGCCACTCTAGTTTTTGCCCATTTTGCTTATGCCACTCTAGAATTTGACATATCACTTTTGCCACTCTTAGCTTTTGACAATACATCACAAATGCCATTCTGTGGCAAAATCAATATTTTTTCATTCACTTTTGCCACTCTTAGATTTTGACAATGTATCACAATTGCCACTTTAAAATTATTGCTTTTGCCACAGAATGGCAATTATCATGTATTGTCAAAAGCTAAGAGTGGGAAAAGTAATGTCAAATTCTAGAGTGGCATAAGCAAAGTGGTCAAAAACTAGAGTGGCAAAAACAAAGTTTTCCCATCATAATTCTGTAGGGACTTCCTCAGTCCTTGGGCTTCGTGTCGCAGCACATCTAATCGTTGTCTTCCAACTTGAAGTTGAGACTCAAGAAGATGAACTGATTCAGGAAGCAAGTTCGAAGAGCTTGTGCCAGCAGTAGTGGCCAGTAACTCGAACACTACATCAAGACAGGACTTTGGGGTTGTCTCACTGTCGTCAACATAGTCTTTATCGGCTTTCTTGGAGACCAACAGGGATGTCTCACTATCTTGAACCTTATGTGCATTACTTCCTTTACCATTGCATAACGGGGTACTCTTCTCCAATATTTTTTCCGCATTCTAAAAGAGAAACAAGCAGACACATCACAGGTTTACCACGCTGTATATGAAACTCATTTTGGTAAATCAGTTCAGTAGTAAAGTGGACAAGATAACAACATTGAAAGAAATATATATATGCACCATGGTCACTGTATGGTCTATATCATTCTAGTTTTTGTTGCCAAATCAAGATAGAGACACAGTTCAAAGAATATATGTTTAAGACAAAGCAGCATAGACATAATATAAATGTGGGAAACTACACAACAATAATAACACTTGTAATGTGCATGACATGAGAACATAATTATTTATTCAATTGAAACTGAAATCAACATAGAGCAAGTTACAATAGCAAACCAGTTAAAAAACAGGTTTAAAAAATACCTGTTGCCCCATTGGAGTTTCAATCCCATCCTTCAAATTTGAAAATAGTTGGTATGAGTAAATACAGTGATGCAAGAGGAAAGGAGTATGAACCATAGCTACAGAACCTGACCTGAGAACAATTCTTCTTCTGCTTTAAGCATTGTGTTGGGGTTCGGAGTGGTGGTCCTCATGCTTTGGGCACTGCAGTTGCCTTACTAACTACTCGTGTTTGGGTGCTTTGTGGTGGAGACAGTGATGTGTCAACTAGAACTGGGTTACTATTGATACGTCGATAATTTTTGATTGTTCCATGCTATTATATTACCTGTTTTGGATGTCTATGGGCTTTATTTTACACATTTATATCATTTTTGGGACTAACCTACTAACTGGAGGCCCAACCCGTATTGCTGTTTTTTTTGCCTATTTCAGTATTTTGAAGAAAAGGAATATCAAATGGAGTCCAAACGGAATGAAACCTTCGGGAGCGTGATTTTTGGAACGAACGTGATCCAGAGGACTTGGAGTGCAAGCCAAGAAGCAGCCGAGGCTGCCACGAGATAGGAGGGCGCGCCCACCCCTCCTGGGCGCGCCCCCCTGTCTCGTGGACCCCTCGGGCGGCCACCGCCGTACTTCTTCCTCCTATATAAGCCTACATACCCCGAAAACATTCAGGGAGCCACCAAAGAAATATTTCCACCACCGTAACCTTCTGTATCCACGAGATCCCATCTTGGAGCCGTTGCCGGCATTCTGCCGGAGGGGGAATCCACCATAGAGGGCTTCTACATCAACACCATAGCCCCTCCGATGAGTTGTGAGTAGTTTACCACAGACCTTCGGGTCCATAGTTATTAGCTAGTTGGCTTCTTCTCTCTTTTTGGATCTCAATACAATGTTCTCCCCCTCTTTTGTGGAGATCTATTTGATGTAGTCTCTTTTTGCGGTGTGTTTGTCGAGATCCGATGAATTGTGGGTTTATGATCAAGTTTATCTATGAATAATATTTGAATCTTCTCTGAATTCTTTTATGTATGATTGAGTTATCTTTGCAAGTCTCTTTGAATTATTGATTTGGTTGGCCTACTAGATTGATCTTTCTTGCCATGGGAAAAGTGCTTAGCTTTGGGTTCAATCTTGCGGTGTTCTTACCCAGTGACAGAAAGGGTTGCAAGACACGTATTGTATTGTTGCCATCGAGGATAAGAAGATGGGGTTTATATCATATTGCTTGAGTTTATCCCTCTACATCATGTCATCTTTCTTACTGCGTTACTTTGTTCTTATGAACTTAATACTCTAGATGCATGCTAGATAGCGGTCGATGTGTGGAGTAATAGTAGTAGATGCAGGCAAGAGTCGGTCTACTTGTCACGGATGTGATACCTATATACATGATCATACCTAGATAATCTCATAATTATTCGCTTTTCTATCAATTGCTCGACAGTAATTTGTACACCCACCGTAATACTTATGCTATCTTGACAGAAGCCACTAGTGAAACCTATGGCCCCCGGGTCTATCTTTTATCATATAAGTTTCCAATCTACTTTTATTTGCATCTTTATTTTCTGCATCTATATTATAAAATACCAAAAATATATTTATCTTATCATATTATCTCTATCAGATCTCACTTTCGCAAGTGGCCGTGAAGGGATTGACAACCCCTTTATCGCGTTGGTTGCGAGTTCTTTGTTTGTTTGTGTAGGTTTGTGGGACTTGTGAAGAGCCTCCTACTGGATTGATACCTTGGTTCTCAAAAACTAAGGGAAATAATTACACTACTGTGCTGCATCACCCTTTCCTCTTCAAGGAAAACCAACGCAAGCTCAAGATGTAGCAGTGCGTGACGATTCCTTCGTCGTCCGTTTCCCACTCAAGCCGGACATAGTTCGGCCAAGAATTTCCTGACAAGAAGAGAGATTTTAATGAGTTTAGCACGTCACCCAAGGGCGAGTGCTAGAATATATCCGCGGAGGTGGGAGTTTCGCAGGAGGTGGGAGTTTTCGTGCGCGTTGTACTTTTGGGATTGTTAGTGTCAAAACCGGCGGATCTCGGGTAGGGGGTCCCGAACTATGCATCTAAGGCTAATGGTAATAGGAGGCGGGGGACACGATGTTTACCCAGGTTCGGGCCCTCTCTATGGAGGTAATACCCTACTTCCTGCTTGATTGATTTTGATGATATGAGTATTACAAGAGTTGATCTACCACGAGATCATAGAGGCTAAACCCTAGGAGCTAGCCTATGATTATGATTTATGATTGTTCTTGTTCTACGGACTAAACCCTCTGGTGTATATAGACACCGGAGGGGGCTAGGGTTACATAGAGTCAGTTACAGAGAATGGAATCCACATATCCGAATCGCCAAGCTTGCCTTCCACGCAAAGGAGAGTCCCACCCGGACACGGGACGAAGTCCTTAATCTTGTATCTTCATAGTCAAACAGTCTGGCATAAGCATATAGTCCGGCTGTCCGAGGACTCCCTAATCCAGGACTCCCTCAATGGAGGTGGTAGTTTTCGTGCACGTTGTAATTTTGGGATAGCAAGGCATGGGTGAGATGGAGGGAAATTTAGGACACAACGAGACAAAGAGATATCTTAAAATTTCAGGATAACAAGGCGCGGGTTGAAATTTTCGAACAAGCCTAACGTATACTGCACAAAATCATTTCTCACTTCCCTCAATGAAAAAAAAGAAATCAATTCACACCACACAAGAGAGTCTAGTCCCGTTTTACTGTAGGAGTTACTACAAATGCCATTCAAAACTTTGAATCCATGTTATGTTCAATTAAAATATTTCGCTATGTGTATAATGCATGCAACCTGCTACTCATATGAACATTTTAGTGCATTCCAAACATATATACTACCGCTTCAACATGAACTAAATTTGAATTCATTTCTCTATTCGAATAAGATCTACAATCATGATTGTTGTCAAGTTAAACCATTTGAATTAATTTATCTATTTTAATAAGATCTACAATCATCATTATTGTCAAGTTAAACCATCATTTGTATATTATCTTGACATCACACCACATGATTACTCTCTAGTTAGATATGAACTATGTGTACTATATGAACTCAAACTCAATTTTTTGAATCCACTTTATGTTGATTTCAAATCACAGTACATTTCAAGCTCTAGCTAGATCTTCATAATTTAAACCATGTCTCATATGTATAATGTGTTTATCACATAATAATGTATTGTTCTCCGTCCCCTACGCCTACAAGTATTTAGCTGTGAGTTGCAAACACCACACATTATCACAAATTCAAATAAAATGTGAGATTGTTCGATATATAGTATGGTTTAGATTGTTTGATATTTAGTTCTGAGCTGCAAATGCCACACATTATCATAAATTCAAATAAAATGTGAGATTTTTCGATATATAGTATGGTTTAGATTGTTTGATGTTTAGTTGTGAGTTACAAACGTCATGCATTATGACATTATAGTATAACATGTCCAAAACCACACCACGTGTGTCACCGCTATATTCATGCATGCATAGGTTTATAACACTATGATCTCTTATTCAGATATATGAATCCACTTTCATATTGAATTATGATCTTTGTTAGTCTCTTACACCCACACAATCCTCTAACCTTTGTAGCTAGCACTAACTTTCTCTCATGCATGCAGATGCCCTCCTGGCCCTCCTCCTCCATTAGCATTATATCCATCGCGCACATTCATTTTTTTCTTTAGGTCGTTCTCCCACGGTCTCCACAACTCCGTCTTTCTGACACACACCTATTGATAAACCTCACTAGCGATGTCTGCCTACCACATACACACACACACACACACTTTCCATCTCCTCCTTTCTCTGTCCATGCCTCATGTCTCTCATACGGTCCCACACATGTGTAAACTCTCGCCCCTCTTTTCATCGAACTCACAATCGGACACTCCTCCCCCTATATAGTAGGCCTCTCGCACCACCTCCTAGCTCCATCCCTCTCTCTCTATCCATCTCTCTGGGCCTTATTTGTCTCTAACAAATGTATGTACACTGACCGATCTCCCACTATACATATAGCTAGCTAGGTCGTTTATAACTTGTTTTCCCCACGCACCGATCGATCTACCTTATTAGTTATGTCTCTCCCTTCCTCTAACACACAGCAATTGATCTACCGATCTAGTTAGGTCTGCTTACCAAACACATGGCCCCCCTTCTGTCGGTGCAACAAACCCTGGGTCTGTTGCCCTGACTGTGCACAGGCCCGAGACTAAGATTGCAACATCCAAGGCAAGGCCAAGCACAAGAGATCAGCTCTTTGAAGGATCAGAGTGCAGATCAAGAAGACCAAGTCAAGCCAAAGGAGGCGAGACACCACGAAGGGAAAACCTCCCTTTCCTGGCAGGCGAGCCTGGCAAGGTCAAGGTTGCCTCGGAAGCAAGCCTCAAGGCTGTCCCGGCAGGCCCGCCGGCCCCCTACAAAGGCAAATCACCCCGCCAAGGCTTCACCGCTCCACCTCACAGCAACACAAGTCATCGATCTATGCGGTGTCAAGCCCCCAAGTAACTAAGTGGCTGTTTCTTGCCACATGGCAGCCACTTCCTATGGAAATCACCTCCAAATGACAACCATCCAGCGACGTGTCATGCAGACAGGAGAGAAGGTGGCTGACTTGCCAGGCAGGCCATGATGTGGCACAAAGTGACACATTTAGTGCACTCTGCCTTGTCTATAGAGTTAGGTATGATAGCACTATTTGCTATCTAATCAGTACACAATGACTAATTTACCATTGTGGTGACCCCTTGATCTATAAAAGGAGGGCCATGGCAACCATAGAAAGGATTCAGACCCTTGTACACTCGTACGCGCATAGCTGCTGTCGCCCCGAGGCCACCCTGTTGGGTAGAAGAACTGCGCTTCCACCTAAATCCACCAAAGTAGGAGTAGGGTTTTACGCCTCACGGCGGCCCAAACCTGGGTATAATCGCCGCGTGATCTCTGCCGTGCTACGTGATGTTCTCTGCTCTTTGTGTAATGTGCTCATCCCCCTGCTGAACCACAAGGGGCTCATGGCCCCATAGGTGGCTGTGGTTTCCCACGACATCTTTGGCGCGCCAAGTAGGGGGAAGCGCTTGCACGAACCCAAGAAGCATACATAGCACGTCATCTTCATCCTCGTTTTATTCATCAATGACTTCATCATCCGTGACGCCCAACAAAAGGTGGGGGTGATGGGAATGGAGAGGGGAAGCAATGTCGCTTCCCTCGCACCTTGTTCGGTCTCCATCACCTCCCTCCGCCACAGTTGCTGCAACGGCAAGGATCAATAACAACGGCGGTGAACTGGCCCCTGCAGTTCGGGCGGCGTGATCACCATGCTAGCCCCGCCCAGGGGAAAGGGACAAAGTGCATAGGTAGAGGGTTTCTCTTTCCACCACACTCACTTATCGACAATCGAGCCACTCTGGGTTTAGCACCATCGACGTCGATGAGTACCGCATGAAACTCAATTCGCTACTTACCCTACTTAGGGAAATCCCGAGTGGAGCGCTGGTGCGAATCCGTTGATCGACGCCCTGGCAAGTGTGCTCCAGCAAGGTTGTCTGCATTAGCGTGACTTCTATGCCAACCGCCACCAGATTGTTTGAAAAGTATAGAATGGGGGAGGGGAAAACAGGTCATACCTTGCACCGCGTCCTGCCGCTACAAGATATATGATTTTCAATTATCTGCCCCTACCGGGAGCCTGAGAACTATGCACATGACATCCATCCTTCTCAAAGCATGCGAACACGGCGGGCAATCGCAGCAGAAAGGGATGGGAGGAAGTGAAGACAAAAAGCTAAGTTACAACAATCATTGCTCCCTTATGAGTTTAAGATTTTGCGTCTGTTTATCCCTTGGGTACTAAAGTGTTCGCATGAGGAAATCCTTCGTGTAATGGCACCTTGCTAGTCTTTTTGTCTACACCCTCGTTCTATTTCGGGCCTGCTCGCAGAATGAGTAGCTGCGTCAAAAGCTACCAAGGAAAAACTTGCTAGGATGCATCCACACCAAGATGACTGGTAAGGGCCTGACCCTTATGACAATCGCGGCAAATATAATATTGGCAGGAAACCAAAACATTCATAGAGACTAATCGTAGCAACACTGGCAAGTGAACTCTAAGGGAATAAACACGCAACTAAGATTACGCACAGATGTCAGTTTCGCACGAGCATAAATAAGATGATGTCCAAAAACACAAAACATACGTCATGTTTTGTTACAGGACATCACAGTGGCAAAGATAGTTTAGCGCCAGGCCTGGCGACCGCGCGGAGCCGTTGGGATGGAAAGGACCTTGGCAGCAAGTGGAGCAGCCTTCTCCTCAGCAGCAGGAACGTCTGCACCCTCCGGCGGCTTCCTGAAGCCATCAACAAGGTCGAGGTACGGATGGCGGCAAGCGATGTTTCTCAGAACAATGAAGAGGGCATTGCGGACAAGCTTCCGGGATTCAATCACGAAATGACCAGCCCTTCCCTCTTCATGCGCTTTCAGCTTGTCGATTAGCTCATTAAAGAAGACCCCTAGCTTGACACTGGGGACCTCCTGCTGCTGGCCAAAAAGACTGGCCCTTCCATGCCCATCGCTGCAGTCTGAGCAGTGAGACACCCGACGAAGTCGATCAATCTCTTGATCCAGAGGTCAACCTGCTTAGAATGATTCTCTAGCTTCTCCTCTGCATCCTTACGAAGACTCCTGGTGGCATCCAAGTCTTTCATCAGCTGCTATTCGCGGGCTCCACTGGATTCTGCCGAGCTCTCCAAGGTGTCGCCTTCAGGTCTTTGATAGTGATGTTGGCGTCCTTGAGGCCTTGACTCTTGGAGGAGAACTGCAATTGTATATCCTTTAGATGGGTATCTGTTTTTTGCACCTCCTCCTTAAGGGTCATGAACTCTTTGGCGCTCCCGGCAATCTCTTCAGTTAACTTGGCCACCTGTTGGTTGAGGTCTGTCTTGGAAGTGGATACAGCGGCAATGTCGTCAGCGAGTTTCTTCAGCTGAGTGGCAGAATTAGCAGCAAGGGCATCCAGAGTGGCCTTATGCTTGTCCTCCAGCTCCTTGGTGCGCTGCTGCACGAGGGATTCCAGGTCATCGTCCTTGGCGCAGCGGGTGGCATCAAGTTTCTCCTCTCTGGAAGAGACATCCTGCTCCCTGGTATCTAGGAGCGCCTTGTGCTCCACCATGCGAGCCTCTCGGGCAATGACAATACCCACTCGCAATCGAGATCATCTCCTGCTACTTCATCAGGACCTGAAACTGCTTGCCATGCCAGTCACGCAGCTCATTGCCTTTGTCCCTCAACTGCTGATCCACCTTGTTGGCGGACTTGCGCTGCTCCTTGAGTGCCTGCCATTTCTGGCTGTCCCGGCCCTGCATCTCCTTGATGCCTGCTGCCAAGGACTCCATGAAAGACAAGTCCATCATGACAACAACAGAATCATTAACTTCCTCAACTCCCTAGTACAACGACAATAGAATGCACTGAAGTTATCCATCAAGCTTTGCACTCTTCACCACTAACGAGCCGGGGGCTTCGGCCCAAACCTGGCGGCAAGGCCTCAGTCATGGTTCCAAACGAGGGGAGGGGGCCCATGGATTGAAGGGGGAGCTTCTCCTTGACTGTCTTCCCCGCCCCTGATGCACCATCGAGGATTTGCTTCATCTCCATTGAGGGCTTGTGGACGCTCCCGGCAATGTGTCACTACTCCTCCGCGACATCTCTCCCTATGCTGGCCACTCCCAGTAGTTCAGGCTCTTCGACCTGAAGAACTGCAAGTGAAGACAAGAAGAAATGATAAAAGAAACATAGGTTTCAGAGAGCCAGAAGCATGGGGCGATATGATAAAAGAAAGAAGTAAGGAGAAGGAACAAATTAGTTACCCGGGGAGGTCTGCCGAGCGGAAGCTTCAGTCTCCCCGGCAACTTTAGCTGCCGGGCCATGATCTCTGTCCCCTGCCGTGAGGACAGTGGCATCGTCCTGGGGCAAGACCTCCCGTTGGAGCCATCACCAGGGGCTCCTCGTCTTGACCGGTGGGCGGGGTGAGCCCCTCTTGGAGGGACACGCCCTGTGTCATCTCTCTCCCTCCTCCAGCCAAGGAGGCCAGGAGCTCTCCTGCGTCACTCTCCACGGGAGGGACCAAGCCTATGCTCTTATGTCGGGGCTGGGCTGGGGGCTTGGTGGCGGGTCGCTTGTGCTGCTCCCCGCCAATCCCACACCCTCCATAGTCTTCGGCGACTCCGCATGCCTGAGCCGTTTTGACCGATGGATGAGGGTCTCTATCTCCTCCTCCTCCATGTCAGCGGCAACAAGCAAAAAGATCGGTCAACAAGGACAAGCAGTCATACAGAAACTACTGCAAGAGAAAAAGGATTATTTTTCTCTTACTCCTCGTCAATGAGCATGGAGCTCAGCTCAAACTCAATGGGCGGTGAGGGCGCTTGGCCTCTCTTCTGGGGAAGTGGAGTGGGATTCCCCGGCAACTTTGGGCTCTACCAAGGTGCAGGGTACTCCGACGAAGACTAGTCCTGCGAAGGGCTCGAGCAAGACTGGGAGCTGGAGTCAACTCCCGCTGCCGCAGAGTGCTTGGCGGGAGGAGTTTTAGCCCCATCAAAGCGGGAGGATTGCTGGCGCACCACATCCTGCTTGGTGCTATTGGTGGCTATCTTCACCTTCTTGGTGGTAGGCGCAAGGTCGGGAACGCTGCTCCCCGGTTGGCAGCCCGCCTGCGGGGGCGCTGGTCTAAGATTGGCTCAGGGGCTTGAGAGCCTTCCATGAGCCACTCCTCTTCGAGATCCCCTGCCTCCTCAACCTCCTCCTCCTCCTCCTGGACCTCTACTGCCGTGGTGTATTGAGCCTCGATCACGGAAGGGTCGTCCCTGGTAGACTCATCCCTGACATGCTCAGTCCTGGCAGGATCCTCCCCGGCAACCTCTTCCATGACTTGTGCCTCGCTTCTACCATGGGAGGAGCCTTCATCCTCAGCCTCCTTTTTTCCCTTTGTTGCCTTCCTAGCCTTTGCCATCATGACAGCATGGAGTGCTCTGCCCTCCTCCAACCTCTTCCTGATGTATGCCTCCCCCACCTTGGAGGTGCGCTTGTACATTATGGTTTCCACCTTGGTAGCTCTCTCCACCAGAGTAGAGGACCAGGCGAGCTCTTCATCGAGTGATGGTAACTTCCACTCACTCGCAACTCCACGGGAATTGCAATCTAGCATCCACTTCAAGATCTGGTCCCTGGAGGAGTTGATTGGGATGACATTTGCTAGCAACTTGAACAGCACGAAGCGGCCAAACAGTTGGTCGCACAACCAGGCATGGCCATAGACAGACAGATTATTGGCCAGGCCAGGGAGCAACCTCATCCTATCCGCAGCATTGGCATACTCCCAGGCGAACCTGTCCCTCTTCTGAAGCGGCAAGATGCGACGAAGAAGAAAGTTGGATTCCACATGCTCGATAGTTAGCCCAGCATCTTTTAGACGAGTGATCTTGTTTATTGCGGGGCCGAGCCTGCCGTTGGAAAGGCCAACTTCCCTCCAATCATTACAGCACTCGACGCACTCTGTCCATGCTTGGCAAAAATCTAGGGCCTTCTCGTCTTGAATCCAGCACCAATTTGCTCTCCATTCCTCTCATCTGCCGTGTTGCTGACCTGAGAGATAGCCCCAGGTTCCCCTTGACACCCGCAACATCCAGCTTATGTTCCCAGAATGGTGGGCTTTGTTCTCCACCCGCGGGACAAAATAGTGCCTGAACAAATCAACATTGGGAGCAATTCCAACAAAGTTCTCGCACAAGTGGGCAAAAATCGCCATGCACGCCATTGCATTTGGCGTGAAATCCAGAAGATGGAATCCGTATATCACCATCATCGCTTCGAAGAAATCCGAGAAGGGGGGACTTAGGTTGGAAATGAAGTATGTACAGAACAATCAATAGGAACTGACGGGTCTTCTTTCCCTTCCGCCAGAATCTTGGGTGCGTCGTGCCCTTTCGGGACTTCCCTCCCCCATAGGTATCCATACCTTTCTTGTAACACTTCGCCATCCAGATTTGATGGGAAGAAGAAGATGTCTCCCCTTTGTATCCTGTCCAGCTCCGTCACTCTCTTGCTTCCCTCTGCGGCCGCCTCTTTCGTGGTGGCCGTCCGCTTCCCTTTGGCAGCGGCTTTCTTCCCCATTCCTCAAGCTCCGGCGAAGATGGGGAGGAATTTGGGTGGAGGAGCGGCGACAGGTACGGGCGAGGAGGGGGATGGTTGTTTAGCTTGAAAAAGAAGATGGTGGGGTGCGCAGCGAGCAGTGGATGAGCAGTACCCTCCCACGTTCCCCCCTCTTAAGGAAAGGATGTGGGGGAGGTCGCGACGCTTTAGAAAGTTACCATTTTGCATTAACTACTACAATCCGACTACCCCGTGACCCGCGTAAATACGCGAAGTGGATGTTGGATTGACTGGTTATCATGACAAATCGCTGCATGTGCAGTGCTTTCTCTCCACGTGTCCGTGCATTGTTTAGGTCCTAACCCAATGTGCCCGGTGACACCTATGGCTTAGGCCCCGGGGCTTCTGTCGGGGTACACAAATAGGGGGTGTATGTTTCCCACTGACTTGTGCACGGACAGCAAGCCACCAACCAGGCAAGATTACAACATCCAAGACAAGGCCAAGCATAAGAGATCAACTATTTGAAGAGTTAGAGTGTAGATCAAGAAGACCAAGTCAAGCCAACGGAAGAAAGACACCATGAGGGGAAAACCTCCTTGCCGGGCAGGCGAGCCTGGCGAGGTCAAGGTTGCCCCGGAAGCAAGCCTCAAGGCTGTCCTGGCAGGACCGCCAGGCCCCTAAAAAGCAAACCACCCCGCCAAGGCTTCACCGCTCCACCTCATAGTGACGCAAGTCAGCGGTCGGTGTGGTGTCAATCCCCCAAGTGACTAAGTGGCTGTTTCTTGCCATATGGCAGCCACTTCCTATGGAAATCACCTCCAAATGACACCCGTCCAGCGATGTGTCATGCAGACAGGAGAGAAGGTGGCCGAGCAGCCCGGCAAGGCTTGCCGGGCATGCCATGATGTGACACTAAGCAATGCATTTAATGCGCTCTGCCTTGTTTGCAGAGTTAGGTATGATAGCACTGTTTTCTATCTAATCAGTATGCAATCACTAATTTGCCACTGTGGTGACCCCTTGATCTATAAAAGGAGGCCCATGGCAACCATAGAAATGATCTAGACCCTTGTACACTCGTACATGTGTAGCTGCTCTTGCCCCGAGGCCACCCTACTAGGCAGAAGCGCTGCGCTTCCACCTAAATCCACCATCAATCCACCAAAGCAGGAGTAGGGTTTTACGCCTCGCGGCAGCCCGAACCTATGTAAAATCGCCCATGTGATTTCTATCATGTTGTGTGAAGTTCTCTGCTTTTTGTGCAATGTGCTCATCCCCACTGCCGAACCACAAGGGGCTCATGGCTCCATAGGTGGCCGTGGTTTCCCATGACACCTTCATCATCCATGCATGCATCCTGACACATCTATCACGCACACGCACACATAGAAACACATCCCCACTCTTCTTGATATTGCAGTTGTACCCTCAGTTTCTTGTAGGCCTCTCCCACCATCTTCGAGAAGAAACTCCACCACCCCAGTGGAACTCTCTCTCTCTCTCTCTCTCTCTCTATCCCAACCTATTTCCCGTCCTTCACTTATGTATGGATGTCGACCGATCTCCCTGGAGACATAGCTAGGTCTCTCCTTCTCAACACATATACGAGTCGATCTACCTCTCTAGTTAGATCTCTACCTCCCTGAGGGAGTCCTGGACTAGGGGGTGTCCGGATAGCCGAACTATCATCATCATCCGGACTCCAAGACTATGAAGATACAAGATTGAAGACTTCGTCCCATGTCCGGATGGGACTTTCCTTGGCATGGAAGGCAAGCTTGGCGATACGGATATGTAGATCTCCTACCATTGTAACCGACTCTGTGTAACCCTAGCCCTCTCCGGTGTCTATATAAACCGGTTGGCTTTAGTCCATAGGACGAACAACAATCATACCATAGGCTAGCTTCTAGGGTTTAGCCTCCTTGATCTCGTGGTAGATCTACTCTTGTAATACCCACATCATCAATATCAATCAAGTAGGACGTAGGGTTTTACCTCCATCAAGAGGGCCCGAACCTGGGTAAAACATCGTGTCCTTAGTCTCCTGTTACCATCCGCCTAGACGCACAGTTCGGGACCCCCTACCCGAGATCCGCCGGTTTTGACACTGACACTCCCTCTCCCCCCACACACCGATACATCGAGCGCTCTAGTCATGTCTCCCTGCCACACACAAACTTGCCCTCTGCCTTCTGACGTTATAGTAGGCCAGTCGCCCTATATCTTTGATGCACACACACATAATTTTGATGGCTCTCTTCATTGATCTTGCACCCACACACTCAAACCTCTCTTTGACTCTATCGATATCTATGAACCCTCCCTCTCTTCTCGTGGATCGCCCCTCTATATATGATATAGATAGGCCTCTATTTCACACACATTGCATGTGTCACATTTTTGTTTGAGATATCATTGACACATATTCCCACAAATACATTCACGAAATTACCCCCATAACAAAAAGACACTCATGAACGCACACGCCATCTCTCTAGGTTTGTATCCCTCTCTCACACACCCATGTAGGTGGGGGACGTGCACGAAGATAAGAGGTGCACGCACGGCACAAGCACTCCCGTCTCTTTCCCAACCACACCCGCGCGGGTACATGGTGGAGCTCATTTCTGAGGAAAAGGCAGCCCACGTGGTAATTTGACACGTGTACTGGTTGTCCACTTGATGGAGGATCGTGTACCATGGGTGAACAAACAAATTGCAACTTTACACGTTTAAAAAAAAAGAGGCAAACCATGTAGGACCTACATTAGAGGTAAGGCTCTATACACTAGAGATGCTTTGTACTACTTTTGATGTGTCTCGTCAACTCACAGAACAAGGAGAAGCTTGCTTAGTACGCCCTCTCCCCCACCCACGGGCGCGGTGGCTCGTAGAGTCGCAGGATGAGGAGAAGCTTGCTACACCTATGCCCACTCCCTCGCCCACGCGTGCGGTGGCTTGCAGGACGAGGAGAAGCTTGCTTACTATGCCTATGCCCGCTCCCTCGCCCATGCGCGTGGTGGCTCGTAGGACGAGGAGAAAAATTACTACTTGCTCCATTAGATGTATATACTCCTTGTCCCTACCTTGGTTAGAGAGATTATCATATTGTTTGAAATATATGTCTTTTAGAAGATTTCAATATGAACTACTAGTACATACTCCAAACACTGATGTATATAGACATGTTTTAGAGTGTAGATTCACTTATTTTGCTCAGTATGTAGTCCATATTGAAACATGCGTAGTAATACGCACTCTCCCTCGGCCCTCACTCCTCGACCCTTGCCCACATGGTGGGTGTGCAACAATTCATTCGGTCTCAGATAGCCAGAACCATATATTGTAGTACGATCATTGCTTGACTTCCCGAAGAGGTGAAGAGCCAAGCGCAAGGTTAATATTTTTGAGATGCCAAGCACAAGGTTTATAGGAACGAGTAGTAGTAGTACTAGTATAGTATGTACTGTATGAGGAATAAGACAACAAGAATGTATGTTTTGCGTGACAGTCTCTTATTACAGGTGCTATACCTAGTGGACCTCATTGTTGCAATGTGAGTATCATAGATGGCACGATTCAGAGTGGTGGTCAGCGGGAACAATATTCGGAGCTTCTTAGTCTTAAACCCCATGAAGAAGTCCCATCGAAAGGAATAGCCATCCTCTACACGTGCTCCTATGTAAAATGAGTAAATGAGACAAAAAGAGAAAGAGACAAAGTAAAAAATCATCAGCCTTAGAGCCAGCCCTATTGTACCAATCAATGATATTTCTACGTCGTGATTGACATGGTGTAGGATCGAAAGTAGGTCTAGATGGGGGGAGGGGTGATTAGACTACTTGAACAAATAAAAAATCTAACCTTTTCCCAATTTTAATTGTTGGCGGATTTTAGCAACTAGTACAAGTCAAGCAATCAACCTACACATGCAATTCTAAGAGTGTAGCAGCGGAAAGTAAAACATTGCATATGGAGGTAAAGGAAGGGTTTGGAGAAGGCAAACACAATGTAGACATGGAGATTTTTGGCGTGGTTCCGGTAGGTGGTGCTATCGTACATCCACGTTGATGGAGACTTCAACCCACGAAGGGTAATGGTTGCGCGAGTCCACGGAGGGCTCCACCCACGAAGGATCCACAAAGAAGCAACCTTGTCTAACCCACCATGGCCATTGCCCATGAAGGACTTGCCTCACTTGGGTAGATCTTCACGAAGCAGGCGATCTCCTTGCCGTTACAAACTTCTTGGTTCAACTCCACAATCTTGTCGGAGGCTCCCAGCGACACCTAACCAATCTAGGAGACACCACTCTCCAAAAGGTAATAGATGGTGTGTTGATGATGAAGTCCTTGCTCTTGTGCTTCAAATGATAGTCTTCCCAACACTCAACTCTCTCTCATTAATTTGGCTATGGTGGAAAGATGATTTGTGTGGAAAGCAACTTGGGGAAGGCTAGAGATCAAGATTCTTGTGGTAGGAATGGAATATCTTTGTCTCAACACATGAGTAGGTGGTTCTCTCTCAGAAATGAGTAATAGAAATGTAGGCACATACTGATGGCTCTCTCACAAATGGAGAAGGGGGTGGAGGGGTATATATAGCCTCCACACAACATCCAACCATTACACACATTTGACCCAACTCGGCCATACCAAATAGAAGAACTCGGTGAGACTGATTCATTTCAAAATGTGAATGTTAGGAATCTCGATGGGACTGTCTGGATCAACTCGGTGGGACCAATGTGCTAGGGCTAGGGCAAAACCTCATCTCGATGAAGCCGATTGCTTGAACTTGGTGAGACCGATTTCAACAAAGAGCAAACAGAGAGTTGGCCAAGCAAACTCGGTGGGACCGATCGCTCATTTCGGTGAGACCAGAGTGTTACAAAGGGAAACAAAGAGTTTGCAGGGCCATCTCGATAAGACCAATATCCGTATCAGTGTAACCGAATTGCTAGGGTTTCTGGCAGTGGCTATGTCAAATGAACTCGGTGGCGCTGGATGGATCATTTTGGTGGGGCCGAGTTTGACTTTGAGTTTTGGACATATTTGGAAATGAGAAAGTGGTTGAGGGTTTTGGAGCTATATCACTAAGCACTTTGAGCAAGTAGACCATTAAGCAACACCTCATCCCCTTTTAATAGTATTGGCTTTCCTATGGACTCAATGTGATCTTGGATCACTAAAATATAAATGAAGAGTCTTGAGGTTTTGCCAATCTTTGTCCTTAGCATTTTAAGGGGTCCACATCTCTAGTCCATGCCATGCCAATCATTGAACTTTATGAAATATTTAACTTGAATGGATATTAGTTCAATGAGCTATATATTGTTATGAATTACCAAAACCACCCGGGGATTAGTTGCACTTTCAATCCCCCTTTTTGGTAATTGATGACAACATATAGATCAAGACTTCGACAAATTATAACATGAATGAAATACATTGTTGCTTTGAGAAGTATGTGGTAAGCAAGAGCTCCCCCTAAATTTGTGCATTATTTAAGAATTTTCTTTTGAATGCAAATTCACAATCGATTAGGATCATATGTCACTCTTCCATGTCACATAAATCTTGGTGGCACGCTCAAAATGATAAGAGTTAAATAACATGCACTCATAACCAAGGGTACAAATGATTGATCATACACAAATATTCATGGATATAAGCATGCAACCACACATTAAGCATCATATGATCAAACACATGATCACATAAGTATCTCACGAGCATAACACAAATAGTAGCATAGGAAACAAACAACCAAAGGACCAAAGTAGCAAGTAGCAAATAAAACCAACAAAAGAGCAAGATACACACTCTCTCTCGAAGCCTATGATCTATACATTTTCTCCCCCTTTGGCAACAAGTTACCAAAAAGCTCGAAAACATATAGTGCTATGCGCCACTCTGGGCACGATCTCCAGGAGCTCCTGAAGGGGTCTTATGGATTGCTGCTCCGGTGTTTGTAGACGGCGTGGATAGGAGGGCATCTGCAAATGCTTCAGCAGAATTATGTGGAGCTGGAGGGGTTGACACTGGAGGTACAATTGTGGCAGTTGCTGCAGGTGCTAAAGTAGTAGTCCTGGAGTCTCTGACAACTAGCACTGCTGATGACCTTTGTGCCCTTGGCACTCTCTGGAAAGTATCTGTAGTTGGTCTATCCTCCCTATTCTCAGCATCTTCTTGGAGCTACTCCACAATAGTCTATATCTCAGTGACCTTCACATCGAGGTCATGAATTTTTTTCTCAATGATCCTCTTAAGACTTTCCTGATTTTGAGTCAGGGTGGCCAAGCCCTTCTCAATTCTCACTGTAGCCTCAAGCAGATAACTGAGTTGATCTTGCTTGGTCTTGAGCATTACTGTGGAGGCATCTGGTGAACTTGCTACTTTTGCTTTCTGTATCTTCTCCTGGGCTTCTGCACAGGTTGGATGGGATGCATCCATGACAACCTCGTTGTCCTCAAAATCTAGCCTCAGGGGAAGATGCTCTCTGTTAGGAAGATATGTCCCGGTTCCCATCGTGGAATTGATCAACGTTTGAATGTGAGGGGAATATCCATAAGATCTCTTCTGATCAGTAGCTGTTTGATAACCCACAAGTATAGGGGATCACAACAGTTTTCGAGGGTAGAGTATTCAACCCAAATTTATTGATTTGACACAAGGGGAGCCAAAGAATATTTGCAAGTATTAGCAGCTGAGTTGTCAGTTCAACCACACCTGGAGATTAATTATCTGCAGCAAAGTGATCAGTAGCAAAGTAGTATGATAGTTTTGATAGTAGTAGCAACAACAATAGTAACATCAGCAGTAGTAACTTAGGAAGAACAATATGAGAGAAATTCGTAGGCATTGGATCGGTGAATTCGCTGGATGATATTCATCATATAGCAGTCATAACCTAGGACGATACGGCACTAGCTCCAGTTCATAAATATAATGTAGGCATGTACTCTGTAAATAGTCATACATGCTTATGGAAAGAACTTGCAGGACATCTTTTGTCCTACCCTCCCTTGGCAGCGAGGTCCTATTGGAAACTAAGGAATATTAAGGCCTCCTTTTAGTAGAGAACCGGAAAAAAGCATTAACAGACGGTGAATACATGAACTGTAATGCCCTGAGCCCGGCGCTCCAGAAGACTTCCAGATATTCCGAGTTTCTCCGCGCGATGTATTTGTTTGTTGCATTCTTCTTAGCTTCATTTGCATTGCATCATGTCATCATGCCTTCATATCATTAATTTTAAAAACTCATCTAAATAAATTGTATGGATCTTCAATCCATTTAAATCGAGGGAAACACACATGGTGATTTCTCTTTATAACAATTACCCTCCCAATATTATTAGGGAGCTATAATAAATATTCCATTAGTTTGGAATTAACCGTAACACACATATAGTTTAAGTTCCATGCATTTTCTATGTCAATTCCTTGCCTCAAACTTTGCCAACAATTCTTATCTCTTTTTATCGAGCCTCCTCCTAAATTCTCAACATTTTTGGACACTTCTAAATTCTTGTCCTTGTTCAAACCATTTGAATTAAATTCAAATGACTTTGAATTTATTTCTTGCAATCTTGCCCACACCATTTTTCTTGGAACAAGCTCATTTTTATGAGTCCGAGAAAAATACCCTCCTGCTCAAGCTCCACCCCTAACCTCTCTTTCTTTTCTTTCTTATCTTTGTTTTATTTTTATTTATTTATTTTTAGAGTGAGAGAGAGCCCATCAGCAAGGCCGGCCTGCTTCCCCGCAGTCCTTTCGGCCCAAGGCCCATCCGCACCTCTAACCTAGCGCTCACCTCCTCTCCTCTCGATCCCTCGCTCTCTCCCTCGTTCCCCTCGCTTGCGCCACCAGGAAGAGCCTTGGCTCGATCCCCTTTCCCCCTTCACTCGTCTCCCTCCTTGCACACATAGGAGAGGGTCCCAATCCCCATGGCCACGCGCGCCTTGCTCCCTCCTCCATCAGCCAGCCACCACGCTCCTCTCGGTCCCTTGCCTCGTCGCCCGCCTGCATGCTCGAAGACGCCCGAGGCTCGTGCCCTCCTCCTTCAGCAGGTTCTCATGGACCCCCTGCCATGGCCGTGTAGCCAAGCGAGGCCCCTCACCAGCGCTCGGCCTCCTCCTCGAGTTCCTGCTCCCTTCGTCCACGATGTCGCTGCCTCGCACGAGCTCTCTGCTCGACCAGGAGCTCGTCAACTCCGGCGCGTGCCCCAGCCTCCTCTGCTTCGCCTTCACGCCGGAGATCGCATCCCTGCTGTCTTCTTCACCTCCTGCTTGAGACCCACCTTCGGCCTTGCCATGGTTCGCCTGCACCAGCTATGTCCGACAAGGACGTCGCCCCGCTGCCTTCTCTTGTCGCGACCAGGATCCCCCTCCTCGCACCTCTAGTCACCTCGCCACCCCATCACCCGTTCTGTGCCCGTGTCCGCGCAACACCGTCTCTGCCGCGTCCACGCACCTCCGGTGACCTCCCGAGGCAGGGCCTTGGCAAGTCCCTCGATGCCCCTTCAGATTCATCAAGACCGACAAGTTCGACTTCGGCGCCAAGTTCGTCTTCAAATCTGTATGACTACATCCGATGTGTATTTCGGCAAGTACCTGGAGGACACAATAACGCCAAGTACCACGACACCCATGTTCGTCTACGGAATGTGTACCACTATGTCGAAGAGCTTGGATGCACCAAGTTCCACTACTTCCACAACCGGCGCCTTGGGTTTCGTCAAGTTCCCCTATGACCCGTGAACGTCTACTTCCTCTACATTGCACCGAACTCGATCCGCCCCGAAAATGCACGCTTCGAAGGTATAACCCCGAGACGACCGCCCGTGAACAAATGCATGTTGTATGAGATGCTCGTGTTTGCACCGTGTCCGAGTTGTCACTTGTTTCCATGCCACCGACACGTGGGAACCCGGTATCCGGGATCACTCCCTATCTCTTGCGTGTTCCACACATCCGCACACTTCTCGTTTGCATTGGTATCTCACTAAAGTTACCGGGATCGAAATGTTGCCGTGGCACCATTTTCGTTTCGTCGCCGCGGCACCCTTTTCGTTCCGCCATGGTGACCAAATGCTTCATAACATGCTCATGTCAACATTTTCATAAAAGTGCATAAACCTTGATTATGTCATCCGCATCATGTTAACAACATTTAAATGGTTAAAACTATGTTTGCATTAAATTGCTAAATGACATATGGGGATTTTCCGAAATTGTCGTTTGTTGTTTCCGGCCTCATTTAAACTTGTCTAAATAGGTGGTTTGCTCATGCTTCACCTCTTGCCATGTTTAACAACATTTAATATTGTTGGGTGGCCTAAACAAGAGAGAACTAAATAATTGATGTGGTGTTTCGTCAATATGCAACTCGTTGCATATTGAGCTCCACTTAATTTGTAGTATTGTTTGTTGCACTTTGCCATGCCATGCCTCTTTAAACCAGACATGCATCATACTAGATTGTGCATCGTGCCATGACTATGCTTGTGTGTTTACCATGTTGTTTGTTTCTTTCCGGTGTTGCTTCTTAGTTCCGGTAATGTTGCGATTGTGAGGATTCGTTCGACTACTCCCGTTCGTCTTCTTCATGGACTTGCTCTTCTTCCTAGCGGGATTTCAGGCAAGATGACCGCTACCCTGGATCTCACTACTATCATTTCTATGCTAGTTGCTTCGTTCTATCGCTTTGCTGCGCTACCTATCACCTGTTTATCAAGCCTCCCAAATTGCCATGTCAGCCCCTAACCTTTTTCACCCTTCCTAGCAAACCATTGCTTGGCTATGTTACCGCTTTTGCTCAGCCCCTCTTATAGTGTTGTTAGTTGCAGGTGAAGTTGAAGATTGCTCCATGGTGGACATGATTTTGTTGGGATATCACGATATCTCTTATATTATTAATGCTTCTATATACTTGGTAAAGGGTGGAAGATTCGACCTTATGCCTGGTGTTTTGTTCCACTCTTGCCGCCCTAGTTTCCGTCATACCGGTGTTATGTTCCCGGATTTTGCATTCCTTACGCGGTTGGGTGATTTATGGGACCCCCTTGACAGTTCGCTTTGAAAAAAACTCCTCCAGCAAGGCCCAACCTTGGTTTTACCATTTGCCTCACCTAGCCTTTTTTCCCTTGGGTTTCCGGAGCCCGAGGGTCATCTTTACTTTACCCCCCCGGGCCAGTGCTCGTCGTGAGTGTTGGTCCAACCTGTCAGCCGTCGGTGGCCACTAGGGGCAACTCTGGGCTGGCCTACCAGAAGTTTGGACAATCCGGTGTGCCTTGAGAACAAGATATGTGCAACTCCTATCAGGATTTGTTGGCACATTCGGGCGGCTTTGCTGGTCTTGTTTTACCATTGTTGAAATGTCTTGTAACCGGGATTCTGAGTCTAATCGGGTCTTCCTGGGAGAAGGAATATCCTTCGTTGACCATGAGAGCTTATCATGGGCTAAGTTGGGACACCCCTGCAGGGTTTAAACTTTCGAAAGCCGTGCCCGCGGTTATGGGCAGATGGGAATTTGTTAATGTCCGGTTGTAGATAACTTGACATCAGATCCGAATTAAAACGCATCAACCAGGTGTGTAGCCGTGATGGTCTCTTTTTGGCGGAGTCCGGGAAGTGAACATGGTTTTTGGGTTATGTTTGACGTAAGTAGGAGTTCAGGATCACTTCTTGATCATTGCTAGCTTCACGACCGTTCCGTTTGCTCTCTTCTCGCTCTTATTTGCGTATGTTAGCCACCATATATGCTTAGTCGCTGCTGCAACCTCACCATTTTACCCCTTCCTTTCCCATTAAGCTTTGCTAGTCTTGATACCCATGGTAATGGGATAGCTAAGTCCTCGTGGCTCACAGATTACTACCACAACAGTTGCAGGTACAGGTTATGCGATGATCATGACGCGAGAGCGATGTTTTGCTTGTTTGGAGTTCTTCTTCTGCTTCTGCTTCGATCAGGGGATAGGTTCCAGGTCGGCAGCCTGGGCTAGCAGGGTGGATGTCGTTTGAGTTTCTGTTTGTGTTTCATCCATAGTCGGATGATGCTATTGTGTATGATGTATTGTTGTATTCGTGTGGCATTCCATGCCTCTTGTATGTATCCCCATCTATTATGTAATGTTGATGTAATGATATCCACCTTGCAAAAGCATTTCAATATGCGGTTCTATCCTTGGTGGGACCTTCGAGTCTCTTTAGGATAGTATCGCATATTGGGCGTGACAAGTTGGTATCAGAGCCTCGACCGACCATAGGAGCCCCCTTGATTGTTGGCCATTGTTGAGTCTAGAAGAAAACTATTTTGAGTCTTAGGATTATATATATCGGAGAGTAGGAATTCTTTTTACTCCTCAGCCCCCTTCGTCGCTCTGGTGAGGACTCTTGACGTAGATGTTTTGACTTTCCTCTCCTCAAATTTCACTATTTTTTTTGGGATCACGTGGGTATCTTGGAATCATTCCGATGGTTTTGTGACGAGAACATTATTCTTGGTGCCTCCTGTCTTTTATGTGGCAGTGACCCGGGGAGTTGAGCTCCGAGGTGTTATCGTCACAATTTTATCGCTGCAGTTCTGGAATACCTGAGTTTTGCCGACATCGAAAATCTCTTTTATGCAGTTGTTGGTGAGATAACCTCGACGCCACCCAGTACTGGGGCGGAAGTTCGGGAGTATTGCCATAGCTCGTATAACGGATGCTTTTCGAAGGTTGAGGTACACGATTTCCGAAGGTTTCTTGGTTATGTGTTGACGGATGGATACAACTTGGATGTAGGGATTGTTAGTTTGGGTGAGATATATTGCTTCCCCTGTATCCCCAACACTAGATTGCATAACCAGAAAGTTTCGGGAGTCTATAGGTGGGTATTCCAGTAGCTCCTAGAATATCTTTCCGACAGATGCATGATATGGGATTGGTTAAATCTCTACCATATGTATTTGTTCCGGCTTATTCTGCAAGCCAAATCCTTTGTTTTGTTTTATTTGTGGTATTCGAGTTGCTTCAAAGTCAAGTGTTGATTCCATACCTTTCAAGCGGTGTTCTCATATTTCTATGGGAGTGCTAATCCTTCTTGATCATTGAGGTTGTCATGTCAATTCTTTTCCAACCGGTGTGCTTCTCTTCAAGTGGATCCGATCATTTTCAATATCCGCAAGATCAATTCTAAGTTTTCTTCAACGGTATCCATTCCATCTGCCCCAAGTTGCCTTTGTTTTCCCACCCTCCCACCCTTTTTCTTCAAGGAATCAGATTTCTTAATCATGTATCCTTTTATTTGTGGGAAGTCTCTTCATTCTTTTCTTTCAATGTTCTTATCCGGTGATTTCCCATGAAGATGCTCAACAGTTTCAAGTTCATCATCCTTCATTGTTGTTTCTTCTCCGTTGGATCCAATTCAAACTTTCTATATTCATCATATTCCTTTCCTCGTTTCTAATGCTTTCTCATGCCGATGCACCTCTTAATCATTCACTTCTTCCTATTCATTTGTCCCGGAGTGCTGAAGATATTTCACAAGACTTGTGTTTCCATTCTCAATCCGTTCAAGATATTTCGAGGTTGTTATCTCATTCAAGTCATTTAATTCTACCGGTGCAATCTTTATTTCAAGCAATCCTTCAACGATGTTTCTTTCGAGTGGGCCCTAACCCACAGGTCTTTTCCCAGGATCTTATCTGACTCTCCTAATTTTCCCATAGCTATTCCTAAATTCTTTTTGGAGTTTGACGTAAGAATGGATTCCATCAGTCACATGCCTTCTCCATGGTCGTTTTCAAATTCTTTTCATCTTTTGCTGAACCTTTTTTTCTTTTAATCCTTCCGGAGTGTCTCAACAATTCATGGTGGTGTTTCTCGTAGTCATTCTCGAATTTAGAAGACCGAAGAAGGATTTCTCTTAAATCTTGGTCCGTTCTCCTGAAGATTCATAGTTCTAGCTTAATCCATCCTCTCATAATTGTTTTCAACTGTGACAATTCTTTTCTTACCATCCGGAGCATTTCATGAGTTGTTTCCATTTCTTTCCTCCGAAGGCCATCATGTCATAATTCCTCATTCTCAGCGTGTACCTCTCGTTATCCAAATCTTACCGGTGCATTGCTCAAGTATTCTCTAATCAACTCGTGATCTCTTCGTTCTCTTGTATCAAATTCCCTCAAGTATCTTCATTCGTTCTCTAATTTTTACCGGTGATTCACCCCTTTACTTCGTTTGTCTTCAATTTTTACGGTGGTTTGTTCAAGATTTTTTCACTTCCTTTGTTATCATATCAATTCATTCGTTGTTTCCAAATCCCACCGGTGGTTCCATCAATACCTTCTCAAGTTTACGCTATATCCCTCTTAATCCTTTCTATGAGAATCAATAGTATGCCAAATCCGTTGCTTGTCATCAATTTAAATGGGTGAAGGATACGCATAACGTAATTCTTATTATTGTTTCATCCAAGTGATCTAGTTTCTTCTTTCTAGAGTTGTTCATCATATCACATTCTCGGTTTCATGTCTTTCATATTTTCTTTTCTGGAGTTCCATGTTTTTCCGCATTATCTTGTCGCGAAGCTCCATCTAAATCATCGCAAGGCTTCACCTTGTATTTTCAACTCCTCTTTCTTTCTATCATCCTTTTATTACCAGAGTTCTTCATGGAGGCTCTACATAGTGGTTCGTCAAGGATTCTTTTCATTCTTCAATTGTTCTTCAAGATTTTTCTCAAAGTTATGACCCACCAAGCTATACTCAAAAATAAACATGGTGCTTAACACATGTTTTGTTTTGAGGAGTTCAAGCATTCTTCATCTTACATTCCAAAGTGCAATTCTTTCTACCTTATCTTTTGAGGTGGTGTTATGTCACTCTTGACAATTTCCCTTCATGCTTCATGATTCACATGTTGTCAAGAATGAGGTATTTTAAATCCATCAATCTCTTCATTGGAGTTATCCTGGGTTATATTTCACCTAAAGCTTCCCCTAAGGATTGTTGCTATTTATGGTGCTTATAAATGATCCAATAAGTTTCTTGTCTCCTTGTTGATATCAATCCAATCATTTGTTTCCGTTGGTGGCAGAAGTTGGCATTTTCTTCTCCATTCCTTTATTCCAATGATCTATCGTCCATTCTTTCTTCCGGAGGCATTGTGATGTTGCTCTCTTAACTCATCTTCTTGAATTGAGAATCATGTTCTTTTCATGCTTATCCATTTAACCGGAATGTTGTGTCATCTCTTCAAGTTCTTTTCATCTTATCAAGTCTTGCATCTCTTTTCAACTGGAGTGCTGTCCGATTTTGATCTTCCTTGTTCCTTGTTTATCTCGTTTCAACCAGAGTGATTTCAATTCCTTCTTGTCCATTGTACTCGTCATTCATAGCTTTGCAGCCTCCAAGGTTCACATGGTGTTCCTTCTTTCTATTCTCTACCGTAGTGCTCTCAATTTTGTTCAACTCTATTGTGTTATTCTTTCAAGTTTTCAACCTCTCGAGGTTCTTTGGTTTCACTTATTTGTCGAAGAAGCAACTTAGTTTTACCTCCTCTCTTCCTGTCTGTTTCTCTCTGGTGCCATCCTAGATCTCGGGACGAGATCCTCTTGTAGTGGTGGAGTGTTGTAACGCCCCGAGCCCGGCGCTCCATAAGACTTCTAGATATTCCGAGTTTCGCCGCGCGATGTATTTGTTTGTTGCATTCTTCTTAGCTTCATTTGCATTGCATCATGTCATCATGCCATCATATCATTAATTTTAAAAACTCATCTAAATAAATTGTATGGATCTTCGATCCATTTAAATCGAGGGAAACACACATGGTGATTTCTCTTTATAACGATTACCCTCCCAATATTATTAGGGAGCTATAATAAATATTCCATTAGTTTGGAATTAATCATAACACACATACAGTTTAAGTTCCATGCATTTTCTATGTCAATTCCTTGCCTCAAACTTTGCCAACAATTCTTATCTCTTTTTATCGAGCCTCCTCCTAAATTCTCAACATTTTTGGACACTTCTAAATTCTTATCCTTGTTCAAACCATTTGAATTAAATTCAAATGACTTTGAATTTAATTCTTGAAATCTTGCCCACACCATTTTTCTTGGAACAAGCTCATTTTTATGAGTTCGAGAAAAATACCCTCCTGCTCAAGCTCTACCCCTAACCTCTCGTTCTTTTCTTTATTATCTCTGTTTTGTTTTTATTTATTTATTTTTAGAGTGAGAGAGAGCCTATCAGCAAGGCCGGCCTGCTTCCCCGCAGTCCTTTCGGCCCAAGGCCCAGCCGCACCTCTAACCTAGCGCTCGCCTCCTCTCCTCTCGATCCCTCGCTCTCTCCCTCGTTCCCCTCGCTTGCGCCGCTAGGAAGAGCCTCAGCTCGATCCCCTTTCCCCCTTCACTCGTCTCCCTCCTCACACACACAGAAGAGGGATCCCAATCCCCATCACCACGTGCGCCTTGCGCCCTCCTCCATCAGCCAGCCACCACGCTCCTCTCGGTCCCTTGCCTCGTCGCCCGCCTGCATGCTCGAAGACGCCCGAGGCTCGTGCCCTCCTCCTTCAGCAGGTTCTCATGGCCCCCCTGCCATGGCCGTGTAGCCCAGCGAGGCCCCTCACCAGCGCTCGGCCTCCTCCTCGAGTTCCTGATCCCTTCGTCCATGGTGCCGCTGCCTCGCACGAGCTCTCTACTCGACCAGGAGCTCATCAACTCCGGCGCGTGCCCCAACCTCCTCTGCTTCGCCTTCTCACCGGAGATCGCATCCCTGCTGTCTTCTTCACCTCCTGCCCGAGACCCACCTTCAGCCTTGCCATGGTTCACCTGCACCAGCTATGTCTGACAAGGACGTCGCCCCGCTGCCTTCTCTTGTCGCGACCAGGATCCCCCTCCTCGCACCTCTGGTCAGCTCGCCACACCATCACCCGTTTTGTGCCCGCATCCGTGCAACACTGTCTCTGTCGCGCCCACGCACCTCCGGTGACCTCCCGAGGTAGGGCCTTGGCAAGTCACTCGATGCCCCTTCAGATTCATCAAGACCGGCAAGTTCGACTTCGGCGCCAAGTTTGTCTTCAAATCTGTATGACTACATCCGATGTGGATTTCGGCAAGTACCTGGAGGCCACAATAACGCCAAGTACCACGACACCCATGTTCGTCTACGGAATGTGTACCACTACACCGAAGAGCTTGGATGCACCAAGTTCCACTACTTCCACAACCGGCGCCTTGGGTTTCGTCTAGTTCCCCTACGACCCATGAACGTCTACTTCCTCTACATTGCACCGAACTCAATCCGCCCCGAAAATGCACGCTTTGAAGGTATAACCCCGAGACGACCTCCCGTGAACGAATGCATGTTGTATGAGATGCTCGTGTTTGCACCGTGTCCGAGTTGTCACTCGTTTCCATGCCACCGACACGTGGGAACCCGGTATCCGGGATCACTCCCCATCTCTTGCGTGTTCCACACATCCGCACACTTCTCGTTTGCATTGGTATCTCACTTAAGTTACCGGGATCGAAATGTTGCCGTGGCACCATTTTCGTTTCGTCGCCGTGGCACCCTTTTCGTTCCGCCATGGTGACCAAATGCTTCATAACATGCTCATGTCAACATTTTCATAAAATTGCATAAACCTTGATTATGTCATCCGCATCATGTTAACAACATTTAAATGGTTAAAGCTGTGTTTGCATTAAATTGGTAAATGACATATGGGGATTTTCCGGAATTGTTGTTTGGTGTTTCCGGCCTCATTTAAACTTGCCTAAATAGGTGGTTTGCTCATGCTTCACCTCTTGCCATGTTTAACAACATTTAATATTGTTGGGTAGCCTAAACGAGAGAGAACTAAATAATTGATGTGGTGTTTCGTCAATATGCAACTCGTTGCATATTGAGCTCCACTTAATTTGTAGTATTGTTTGTTGCACTTTGCCATGCCTTGCCTCTTCAAACCGGACATGCATCATACTCGATTGTGCATCATGCCATGACTATGCTTGTGTGGTTACCATGTTGTTTGTTTCTTTCCGGTGTTGTTTCTTAGTTCCGGTAATGTTGCGATTGTGAGGATTCGTTCGACTACTCCCGTTCGTCTTCTTCATGGACTTGTTCTTCTTCCTAGCGGGATTTCAGGCAAGATGACCGCTACCCTGGATCTCACTACTATCATTGCTATGCTAGTTGTTTCGTTCTATCACTTTGCTGTGCTACCTATCACCTGTTTATCAAGCCTCCCAAATTGCCATGTCAGCCCCTAACCTTTTTCACCCTTCCTAGCAAACCATTGCTTGGCTATGTTACCACTTTTGCTCAGCCCCTCTTATAGCATTGTTAGTTGCAGGTGAAGTTGAAGATTGCTCCATGGTGGACAGGATTTTGTTGGGATATCACAATATCTCTTATATTATTAATGCATCTATATACTTGGTAAAGGGTGGAAGATTCGGCCTTATGCCTAGTGTTTTGTTCCACTCTTGCCGCCCTAGTTTCCGTCATACCAGTGTTATGTTACCGGATTTTGCGTTCCTTACGCGTTTGGGTGATTTATGGGACCCCCTTGACAGTTCGCTTTGAAAAAAACTCCTCCAGCAAGGCCCAACCTTGGTTTTACCATTTGCCTCACCTAGCCATTTTTCCCTTGGGTTTCCGAAGCCCGAGGGTCATCTTTATTTTACCCCCCGGGACAGTGCTCGTCGTGAGTGTTGGTCCAACCTGTCAGCTGCCGGTGGCCACCAGGGGCAACTCTGGGCTGGCCTACCAGAAGTTTGGACAATCCGGTGTGCCCTGAGAATGAGATATGTGCAGCTCCTATCAAGATTTGTCGGCACATTCGGGCGGCTTTGCTGGTCTTGTTTTACCATTGTTGAAATGTCTTGTAACCGAGATTCCGAGTCTGATCGGGTCTTCCTGCGAGAAGGAATATCCTTCGTTGACCGCGATAGCTTATCATGGGCTAAGTTGGGACACCCCTGCAGGGTTTAAACTTTTGAAAGCCGTGCCCGCGATTATGGGTAGATGGGAATTCGTTAATGTCCGGTTGTAGATAACTTGACATCAGATCCGAATTAAAACACATCAACCGCGTGTGTAGTCGTGATGGTCTCTTTTTGGCGGAGTCCGGGAAGTGAACAAGGTTTTTGGGTTATGTTTGACGTAAGTAGGAGTTCATGATCACTTCTTGATCATTGCTAGCTTCACGACCGTTCCGTTTGCTCTCTTCTCGCTCTTATTTGCGTATGTTAGCCACCATATATGCTTAGTCGCTGCTGCAACCTCACCATTTTACCCCTTCCTTTCCCATTAAGCTTTGCTAGTCTTGATACCCATGGTAATGGGATTGCTGAGTCCTCGTGGCTCACAGATTACTACCACAACAGTTGCAGGTACAGGTTATGCGATGATCATGATGCGAGAGCGATGTTTTGCTTCTTTGGAGTTCTTCTTCTGCTTCTACTTCGATCAGGGGATAGGTTCCAGGTCGGCAGCCTGGGCTAGCAGGGTGGATGTTGTTTGAGTTTCTGTTTGTGTTTCATCCGTAGTCGGATGATGCTATTGTGTATGATGTATTGTTGTATTCGCGTGGCATTCCATGCCTCTTGTATGTATCCCCATCTATTATGTAATGTTGATGTAATGATATCCACCTTGCAAAAGCGCTTCAATATGCGGTTCTATCCTTGGTGGGACCTTCGAGTCGCTTTAGGATAGTATCGCATATTGGGCATGACATGAACTACTCAAACTACGGTCATCACCGGGAAGTGTCCCGACTTCTGTCACTCCGGGTTTGTCAGATCATAACACGTAGTAGGTGACTATAACTTGCAATATCGGATCTAGAACATAGATATAATGGTGATAACATAAACGGTCCAGATATGAAATCATGGCACCTGGGACCAAAGTGACAAGCATTAAGCATGGCAAAGTCATAGCAACATCAGTCTCACAACATAATGGATACTAGGGATCAAGCCCTAACAGAACTAACTCGATTACATGATGAATCTCATCCAACTTATCACCGGCTAGCAAGCCTACGAAGGAATTACTCACTCTTGGTAGGGAGCATCATTGGATCGGCGATGGAGAAGGGTTGGTGACGACAAAGATAGAAGATCCCCCTCTCCGGAGCCCCAAACGGACTCCAGATCTGGCCTCCCGATGGTGAACAGGAGGTGGCGGCGACTCCGTCTCGTGAAATGCGAGAATTCTTTCTCCCTGATTTTTTTCTCCAAATATGTGATTTTATAGTATCAGGGTTGAGGCCTGCGGGGCAACCAGGTGGGGACAACCCACCTGGGAGCGCCTGGAGGGGGAGTGTGCCCTGGTGGGTTGTGCCCACTCAGGTGCCCCCCTCCGGTAGTTCCTGGCTCCAGAAATTCTTGTTTATTGAATAAAAAATCCTCGCAAAGTTTCGTTCCAATCTGAGTACTTTTATTTCTGAAAAAGAACAACACCATGGTAGTTCTGCTGAAAACAACATCAGTCCGGGTTAGTTTCATTCAAATCATGCAAATTAGAGTCCAAAACAAGAGAAAAGCGTTAAGAAAAGTGGATATGACGGAGACGTATCAACTCCCCCAAGCTTAAACCTTTGCTTGTCCTCAAGCAATTCATTGATAAACTGAAAGTGAAAAAGAAAAACTTCTACAAAATCTTTTGCTCTAGTTTACATAAATAAGCTTAAGTAGCACCCAGGTTTTCAGCAAAGATTATAACTAACCATGTCGACAATTACTCTTAAAAATTATATTAACTCATATCAATGGCATAATCAACTAGCGAGCAATAATAAGATATCTCAAAGAACAACACTTTTTTGAAACAACCATGATATAACATGACAATAGTGGTATCTCACTAGCCCTTTCTGAAACCGCAAAACATAAATGAAGAGCACCCCCAAAGTTCAAGCAGCGACTAAACATTGTAATTCATGGTAGAAAATATCTAGTCATGATGCACCCAACATTAGCTATACACAATGCATGAGGATGACAATAGTGCTCTCAGGTTCTGGCGCTTATTTGAGAAGGTGATGACACAACATAAAATTAAATAGATAGTCCCTTCGTAGAGAGAAGCAGTGATTTGCAGAGGTGCGAGAGCTCAAGTTTTTAAAACAGAGGTAAATGAAATTTTGAGAAATGCACCCTTCTTGTTTATTTTGCGACCATTAGTTATCGGTATCTTCCATGCTAAACACATTAGTGGCGGTTCCCAAGCAATAGAAGTAAAGGTTTACCCCCCTCCATCAACAATCACACTCCACGGCTTGTCCTAAACAACGGGTGCCGTCCATACCAACAATAGTTCCGGGGGAGTTTTGTTTAATTATTTGCAATTTGAGTTCGGGACTGGGAATCCCTATTACCGCCCCTCTCATGCAAGGATAAGTGAATAAACACTCATCATGAGAATAACCCGCTTAGCATGGAAGATACTCACTACCTCCTCTCGCTCTATGAACAATCTAGGCACACAAAAATGATATTTATTTGAAGTTTTGGGAGGTGGCACATGCAAATTTACTTAGGACGGCAGGGTAATACCACATATAGGTAGGTATGGTGGACTCATCTAGAATAACTTGGGTTTCATGGTTTTGATGCACAAGCAGAATTCCCACTTAGTACAGGCGAAGGCTAGCAAAAAGATTGAGAAGCAGAATTCCCACTTAGTACATGGTTTTGATGCACAAGCAGAATTCCCATGGATATGAACACCATGAACATCTTGGTTTTGATTCAACTACATGCATGAACATGCACTACAAAAAAAAGACACATCCATGACATTTTGGGCCGAATGAATTTTTCCTGTCATGCTTATGACGCTTCTATGTTGATAATTGTGACAAAACCTGGTATCATCATAGCTGTGGTGGTCTCCTACTTCTATGACAAAAAACCATGCCAGAAAATGGGCTTTTCATCCTGGGCAGGCCAGAGACGCACCTGCATGACATTCTTTGCGCCGCCCATGACAGAAAAAATCATGGTAGAAGTGAGGGCGAGAAAATTTTTGGGGAGTTCCCGGTTACGGTGGGTGATCGGGGCCGAGCGATGCAGAGAGGTTTGCGTGTTTATCTTGTACACGTACATGCGTGTGTGCGAGGCGTTGCGTTCTAACTGAACCCGAGCAAGGCGTTGGCTCTAACTGAACCCGAGCGATTGAACTAGCTACGTTACCGAACCCCGATCGATCCCTTGCTGTTAACTGAACCCGAGTGATTCCTTCGCTACTGCTGCTAACTGAAGCCGATTGAAGCTGCCTCTTGATGAACAATTCCCGGTGGGGGTTGGATGAACAGGATCCCGCGGAAGTAGAGGCCGTTGCCGCTGGATGAACATGACCCTGATCGAGGAGGTGGGGGTGGATGAACAGTAGCCGGTGGAGGCACCCCGTATGTGGAGGGTTGGTTGAACAGGACCCCGTGGAGAGCTAGTTGAACAGTAGCCGGTGGGGGCTGGATGAACAGGACCCTGTGGAGGGTTGGATGAACAGTAGCCAGTGGAGGCTAGATGAACAGGACCCTGTGGATGAACAGTAGCTGCTAGAGGCTGGAGGAAGTCGACGGTGGATGGACAGTAGCAGGTGGAGGCTGGAGGAAGTCGACGATGGATGAACAATAGCCCCGTGGAGTCTCATTTTACGGTACGCAACACCCCTCCCGATGAACATGACCCCCTTTCGACCATAGGAGGTCGAAGAGAAGTCGTTTCCTCCGTTTTGCGGTATGTCACACCCCACCCGATCAACAGGACCCCGTTTCGACCGTAGGAGGTCAAAGAGAAGTCCGTCTCTGTTTTGCGATACGCCACACCCCTCTCGGTGAACAGGATCCCGTTTCGACCATAGGCGGTCGAACAGAAGGCCGTTTCCTCCGTTCTGCGGTACGCCATGCCTCGTTTCAACTGCTCCGTCCAAGCCAGTTGGCTCCCGATGAACACGACGCATTCCATTTCCTCCCGATGAACACGACGATGCAGTTTCTCTGTTCTGACTCAGCTGGTTGGCTTCCGATGAACAGGACGCTGTTGCTGCCATCCCTGGCCTCTCCATGTACACGAGCCCTGGCCGTACGTATCTGCGAGTATGCATTCGAGACCCTACCCGTATTTATGTACGTGGCCGTATTTTTTAGCATCTGGTTGTACGTGCGTGTACATGGTTTGGACTGGACTGCCTGAACTGCTACCGCTCCTTACTCGGCCATGGTTCATCATGGCAGACAAACCGATCGACTGGTATGTACACAGACAACGCTACGTACGCTCCGACTAGGTGGGTCCCAGCTGACAGGGAGGATAAGGACACACTTCCTTGTGTGCGAAGATATAGCTGGTGGGTCCCAGCTGTCAGGGGGAAGAATCATTTTTTGCCCGTAATAAGGACACACTTCCTTGCGTGCGAAGATGTAGCTGGAGGGTCCCAGCCGTCAGGGGGAGAAAACATTATTTTTGGGGTAAAAAGGATGTAGTTGCATGCATGCATCCATGGGCGTGGTACGCCCCCACTGTCAGCCTCTCCATGTACAGTCATCTTCCGCTGACTCTCATTTGTTGACCACATTTACCACACCGTGCAGAGCGCACCAAGCCGATGGATAACGGCGAGGCCCCAAACTGGAACGCCCCAGAGATGGGGATGACGCGGCAGTGGAGTCGCAGACGGAGAGGAGTGGGAAACTTGACTGGTTCGGGTGCGGGGTGGGCCTACACTCGGTTGAGAATAACAGGAGGTGCGAAGGAGTGGAGGGATGGCCTGGCCGTCGGTGGGGTAGCATTTCGCTGTGAGGCACGCAAAATAGCACCACTGGACGCCGGAGGCTGAGTAGGCGGTCCCGGCAACGCTGGGGGAAGAAGACGAGAGATTGAAGAAGAATGCCGGCCGTTGGATGTGAATCCAACACCTTCCTTAGGCTTGGACCTTTGTATATTTATTTTTTGCGAAAGTGCTTAGGCTTCGACCTACTGGCCCACATGTCAGCCAGTCCATTTGTTTTTTAGTCCATTTGGTGGGCTGGGTGAAACAATGATGTAGTGCCTATGCAGCCCATTTATATATTATGGTAGAATTTAAAGCCCGTTTGCATTTTTCTCGAAATCCGCAGACTTGCTGGGCTGGGTGAAAATACCATGTTGGGTTGGACAGAGAAATGTTATAAAAACATAAACACATGATTGCACGTCTATTACCGCATTGGTCAGTAAAATATTTGGAAGCTTATGTACGCAATCACCAGGAGTTAACTTGCCAAGTTATATACAAACAATTATTATTATTATTTTGTAAGAACTCTCAATTTACGAAATAAAATATGGTTTTAATTTGATGAGTTAACAGTACATGGGGTATTATTATTTTTTAGGCTAGACGTGGGACAGTTGAGTTCGTTCTAGGGAAAAGTACTGGGAGAAAACTCAGATTACATCGAAAAAGAAAGTGGGAAAAATTCAGATATAGGATTAATGAAAACAAAAAATAAAGGAAGTGGGAAGGTCTATAAAATGGTTGGACAAACAATATGTTTAATGGAACCTTATGTTGTTTGTATTACATATGTAATAAAATAAGATAATATATATATATATATATACTAATATAGAAGGGAAAACATAGGTTCAGTTTTGCATTCTTATAGAAAAACAAAACTGAGTTGTGCGTCGTCTTGAAAAAACAAACATAACTTGGGATACTGATGTTATAGACAAGCTAGGATGGGAGGCCCAGAGGCCGCTTGATACCTGCTGGATCCAAAAAAAGTTGAAACATGTCGTGGGCTGCGCATGTTAAACAACAAAACCTAGGCCATGGACCTGGTGGGCCCGGGATTGTCAGCCTCTCGACAAACAGTCGTCTCTCGATTCCTCTTGTTTTGTTGACCATGTTGGGAATGACAGACAGCGGCACTGCGGTGAGAGAAGCAAGGCGGAGGACAATGTCGATACCTCAGACCGAATGAACCGGACCGGGGGAAGACGCAGGCAAAGGGGAGTACGAGGGTTGACTTGTTCGGGTGTAGGGTGGGCCGATGGAGCTGCCGCCGCCGGACAATGTGTGGGAGTAGAGGGATGGGCTGGCCAATGCCATAGGCTATGATGGGTCACCGAGGCATGCGCGGCAGCGCTACCAACCGCTGTATAGGAAGAGGACAAAAGATTGAACAAAATAAAGAAATACAAATGGATATGTGGTTGGTCCCAGATGTCTGTGTACGAGACTTGCTGGCTCCCCCTGAGAAGGGGAATATGTTGGGAGGAAGGAGATTCAAAGCACGGTATCCCAATGAACTAGTTACATACATAAGCAAATAACCACTAGTAAAAACGCAAAGAGGTTAATGGGTTCTTAGATGAAATATTTCAGACAAAAAGTAATTACGACACATAGGCTAATGCATGAAACACTCAGATGATAAAGGTGCTTAAACCGATAAATTACATCATCTAGACCTTCCTGGCACGCTTGATCATGACGCTGCGGCTGTCCGTGTACTCATCGGTTACAGGAAGCAGACACGCCCTCATGTCCAAGATCCGCCTATTCATGTTGTAGGATGCGTATGCGTCCTTGGCCGAGTAGGTTATGTAGGCTAGATTCAGAGGTACCTCCCACGTGTTCAGGTCCTTGGTATCATTTTATTCTTTCATGTTGGCATAGCAGGGGTCGATGATGGTCTCGGCAAGGTTAACCACGTGGTCCTTATCTTGCCTGTTGCCAATGATCTTGTATTGCTTCTGGATGTTGACAAGCTTGTTACACCAGATGGCCAAATCATTGCGTTCTTCCTTCTCTCCAGCATAGCAAAGGTGTAGTCGGCGCTGCTGATGAAACTGGCAAATGCTCCAGAACCTCTGATGGACCTACAACAGTGGTAGACGAAATTGCTTGAAAATGAGGCACCCACCCACCCACCCACCCCTCCCACCTACGGCCTAGGTTTTCTGGCGATCTACTGTTCTAACCAGTCATTTGTGAATCTTCTCCGGCGGCTTCTGATCTACACGCCTATACCCATTTCATATGGGTCCTACTGGTGGATCAACGTTGGATTTGGATTTCTCGGTAGGCTCCATCTTTGCGGACAAGGTTTTCAATTTTTGTGGGAGATCTGTCCATCCCATAGATGACACGGGCCATTTCACTATGGTTGTGTCTTTCAGCAGACATATTTTTCATCTCAATGACGATTCTGTGGCGGCTGCTTTGGAATCAGCGATTGGGGGTTCGGCCATTAAATTATCAGTTCAACTCATCAAAGACAAGGTATTCTCTTTTATTGTCTCCTGCAAGCAAGTCAGCCTCTACATTCTTCAGTTGAGATCGTTTGCGTGCCCACAATTTAAATGTTATTTTGATCTTTGGGGGAATGGTGGTCCTAATTGGAATCATGAGTTTAAGATCTGGAAAAAGGAGTGTGATGCTGAGTAGATTCTTGTTAGTCCCTCCAAAAAGCATGCCACTTTGGGATTGCTTGCCATGCATAAACCACCGGCTAAATCTTCATTTAGACCGGGTTCATCTTTGAGGAAGAATCTTTCTTTTGCCACATTCCAACAGTACCCTGCTTGCAAAGCTTATAGATACCCAGCTACAAAACCTTGTGTTGATGCAATTTCTGATGCCGGCTACGACGTGAATCCACGTGAGGAAGTCATCATGCCTCCACCGCCGGCGACCAACCTCCAATGGACGGTGGCGATGCCACCCATCTCTTTCGGAACGATCAACATCCCTGCCAAGAACACTGCCGTCATATCCGGATCTACGCCTAACCATTTAGGTAAAGATTTGCAGGTGTCACACGATTTCATGACATGTGATTGTGTTGCACCGGTCTCTCCAGCCCAACATGGCTTGCCGGCCCAGCATGGCTCCCCGGCCTCAGGCGGTGTTGTTTTGGCCTAGTCTACGCTCCAACCACCTCTGGCCCTTTTCGATTATTCTGACTCCTCATTTGAGAACTCTACTCAGGCTGTTATGGATGACCAGCTACCGGATTCTTCTGTGGATGCTACTAGGGTTAATGATCTCATTGATGATATTGTGTTCAATGTTTGGAAATGCCAGAACTATTTATCTATGCTTCATTATACTATCTCGTGCAACAAACAAGTCCATTGACGTAGATGTTTTCGCCTGGGCCACAGAGCCAAAGGATGCTCTGACTCTGTGCCTTCTCCGACTTACAAGTGGGTCCCGTGAGTCAATCCTGCTTCTCCGGGCTGGTCAGCTGAGATATCCTCGCCCGACGCCTCGGTTTCCCTCCTAGATCGCCCAGTTGGGTCTTTGCCCAGTCCCATCACGCCTGCCACCCCATCGCTTCCACCATTGCCTGCAGAGCCACCGCCCACCACGCCACCGGCGCCCACCTCGCCATCACCGCCCACCCCACCTCCACTGCCCACCACGCCTCCTGCTCCAGCCTCGGCAGATCCAGCCTCACCATCCATCGCAACCCAGCAACCTGCAATGGCCAACTTCGACCTGGACCCTCTGGTTTTTGCTCCGCCGGGCTTTGACATCATCGATGGTGGCCCGCTGCGCCTTCCACGCACCTTCTTCTTGCTAGCAGTGGTACCTGACCGGCAGCATGAGGTATTCTCCATCACCATTGTCGAGCCAGCTCCTCTCCCTGAAGAGATCGTCATCTACCGAAACATGGTCAGTGATTTTGTTGTCAACACTCTCGGGTGAGTTGTTCTTGTTGCCCAGCCTTGGATTCAGGGAGTTGGTCTTTTCCGTTTCCGTAGCCCAGTTGCTAGGCAAGCTCTTGTGGATCATCCTCCTTTTGATCTAGGAAATGACAGATTTGTTCGTTTTGTGCCGCATGATGTGGGTATTAACTACAGAGCTACTCAAGGATTTCGTCGTGGCTGGGTTATGATAGTTGGAATACCTCTGAATTATAGGCGCACTCAGTATATTGCGGATGCAATCAGTACCTTTGGTCGTTTTCATCACTGGCATCATGATGATCCTCTGTTAGTCTGCACCCTGGCATACGTCTCTTTCCCGGCACCATTTTTAGTGTTGCGTGATGTGGTGTATTGTGAATATGCTGATTTTGGAGGAGCAAGAATCTCCTGGACTGCGCCGATCTACATTCTATTTGCGGATTTTGCTGATGTTCCGCCAGCCGATGAGGATCCTATGCCCTTCAATGGCATTCCCCATCCTCTCCCCGGGCACATGCAGTTTGATAACCATAATTGGGTTATGCCGGAGTTTCCTGTGATTGGCTCGAACGATGCCCCCCGGCGCGTGATCAGCCCCAAGATAATGTTCCACGTGATGCGCAAGAGGTCGAGCAGCAAGAGATTGTTGAAGAAAATCAAGTTGATGGCAATCAGTCGTAGGAGTCAGTTATTTTGCAGGTTTCTGACGCATCTGTCAATGAAGATGATCCAGTGGCTGCTACCTCTTGAGCACTGTGTTGGTTTTCCCTTGAAGAGGAAAGGGTGATGCAGCAAAGTAGCATACGTATTTCCCTCAGTTTTTGAGAACCAAGGTATCAATCCAGTAGGAGGCTCCTCAAAAGTCCCTTGTACCTACACAAACAAACAAGAACCTCGCAACAAACGCGATAAAGGGGTTGTCAATCCCTTCATGGTAACTTGTGAAAGTGAGATCTGATAGAGATAATAAGATAAGATAAAAATTTTTGGTATTTTTATGATATAGATTGGAAAGTAAAAGATTGCAAATAAAAGTAGATCAGAAACTTATATGATAAAAGATAGACCCGGGGGCCATAGGTTTCACTAGTGGATTCTCTCAAGATAGCATAAGTATTACGGTGGGTGAACAAATTACTGTCGATCAATTGATAGAAAAGTGCATAGTTATGAGAATATCTAGGCATGATCATGTATATAGGCATCACGTCCCCAACAAGTAGATCGAAGTGATTCTGCATCTACTACTAGTACTCCACACATCGACCAAGTCCTGCCTGCATCTAGAGTAATAAGTTCATAAGAACGGAGTAACACATTAAGAAAGATGACATGATGTAGAGGGGTAAACTCAAGCAATATGATATAAACCCCATCTTTTTATCCTCGATGGAAATAATACAATACATGCCTTGCTGCCCCTGCTATCACTGGGAAAGGACACTGCAAGATTGAACCCAAAGCTAAGCACTTCTCCCATTGCAAGAAAAATCAATCTAGTAGGCCAAACCAAACTGATTATTCGAAGAGACTTGCAAAGATAACTAATCACACATAAAAGAATTCAGAGAAGATTCAATTATTTCTCATAGATAAACTTGATCATAAACCCACAATTCATCGGATCTCGACAAACACACCACAAAAAGAGTTACACCGAATAGATCTCCAAGAAGATCGAGGATAACTTTGTATTGAGATTCAAAGAGAGAGAAGAAGCCATCTAGCTAATAACTATGGACCCGAAGGTCTGTGGTAAACTACTCACAACTCATCGGAGAGGCCTTAGAGATGATGTAGAGGCCCTCTGTGTTCCCCCCTCTGGCGGAGCGCCGATGAAGGCTCCAAGATGGGATCTCGCGGATACAGAAGGTTGCGGTAGTGGAAATAGTTTTTCGTGGTGATCCTGGATGTTTTCGGGGTCCGTGGATATATATAGGAGGAAGAAGTAGGTCGGTGGACGCTCGAGGGGCCCACGAGGGTGGGGCGCGCGCCGGGCACCCTCGTGGCCGCCTCCTCTGTTGCTTGACGTCCACCCCAAGTCTCCTGGATCATGTTTGTTCCAAAAGGATCGCCCCCGAAGGTTTCATTCTGTTTGGACTCCGTTTGATATTCCTTTCCTTTGGAACATTGAAATAGGCAAAAAAACAACAATTTGGGCTGGGCTTCCGGTTAGTAGGTTAGTCCCAAAAATGATATAAAACTATAGAGTAAAGCCCATAAACATCCAAAACGGGCAATATAATAGCATGGAAACATAAAAAACTATAGATACGTTGGAGACGTATCAAGCATCCCCAAGCTTAATTCCTGTTCGTCCTCGAGTAGGTAAATGATAAAAACAGAATTTTTGATGTGGAATGCTACATAGCATATTTCTCAATGTAATTTTCTTTATTGTGGCATGATTGTTGAGATCCAAATGATTCAAAATAAAAGCTTATGAAACATAAAAATAGTAATACTTGAAGCATACTAACAAATAATCATATCTTATCAAAATAGCATAGCCAAAGAAAGCTCATCCCTACAAAATCATATAGTTAGGCCATGCTTCATTTTCATTACACAAAATACTCCCATCATGCACAACCCCGATTTCAGCCAAGCAATTGGTTCATACTTTTTAACGCGCTTCAGCTTTTTCAACTCTTACGCAATACATGAGCGCAAGCCATGGACATAGCACTATATGTGGTATATGGTGGTTGTGAAGACAAAAAGGGAGAAGATAGTCTCACATCAACTAGGCGTATCAATGGGCTATGGAGATGCCCATTAATAGATATCAATGTGAGTGAGTATGGATTGCCATGCAATGGATGCACTAGAGATATAAATATATGAAAGCTCAACAAAAGAAACTAAGTGGGTGTGCATCCAACTTGCTTGCTCATGAAGACTTAGGGCATTTTGAGGAAGCCCATCATTGGAATATACAAGCCAAGTTCTATAATGAAAAATTCCCACTAGTATATGAAAGTGACAACATAGGAGACTGTAGGATCGAAAGTAAGTCTAGAGGGGGGGGGGTGATTAGACTACTTGATCAAATAAAAACTTATCCTTTTCCCAATTTTAGTCTTTGGCAGATTTTAGCAAATTTAGCACAAGTCAAGCAATCTTAACACAATTCAAGCAAGCATGCAAAGAGTATATGAGCAGCGGAAAGTAAAGCATGCAACTTACAAGAATGTAAAGGGAAGGGTTTGGAGAGTGCAAACGTAATTGGAGACACGGATGCTTTTGTCGTGGTTCCGATAGGTGGTGCTATCGTACATCCACGTTGATGGAGACTTCAACCCACGAAGGGTAACGACTGTGCGAGTCCACGGAGGGCTCCACCCAGGAAGGGTCCACGAAGAAGCAACCTTGTCTATCCCACCATGGCCGTCGCCCACGAAGGACTTGCCTCACTAGCGGTAGATATTCACGAAGTAGGCGATCTCCTTGCCCTTAAAAACTCCTTGGTTCAACTCCACAATCTTGTCGGAGGCTCCCAAGTGACACCTAGCCAATCTAGGAGACACCACTCTCCAAGAAGTAACAAATGGTGTGTTGATGATGAACTCCTTGCTCTTGTGCTTCAAATGATAGTCTCCCCAACACTCAACTCTCTCTCACAGGATTTGGATTTGGTGGAAAGAAGATTTGAGTGGAAAGCAACTTGGGGAAGGCTAGAGACCAAGATTCATATGGTAGGAATGGAATATCTTGGCCTCAATACAAGTGTAGGTGGTTCTCTCTCAGAAAATGTAAGTTGGAAGTATAGGTTCGTTCTGATGGCTCTCTCCACGAATGAAGATGAGGTGGATGGGTATATATAGCCTCCACACAAAATCTAACCGTTACACACAACTTGCCAATCTCGGTGGGACCGAATTGAGAAACTCGGTTGGACCGATTCAACAAATCTAGTGACTGTTAGGATTTTCGGTGGGACCGACATGCAACTCGGTAGGACCTATATGGTTAGGGTTAGGGCATAACGTAATCTCGGTGAGACTGATTACACAAACTCAGTGGGACCGACTTTGGTAATAAGCTAACCAGAGAGTTGCTCAGGTGAACTCAGTGGGACCAATTCGCTCATCTCGGTGAGATCGAAATGTTACGAAAGGGAAACAGAGAGTTTACATTGCAATCTCGGTGGGACCGATCGCTCATCTCGGTGGTACCGAAACGTTACGAAGGGAAACGGAGAGATTACAATCCCATCTCGGTGAGTCCGAGATCCCTATCGGTGAGACCGATTTGCCTAGAGTTTGTGGCAGTGGCTATGACATCTGAACTCGGTGGCGCCGGATGGAAAGAATCGGTGGGGCCGAGTTTGACTTTTGGTTTAGGTCATATGTGGATGTGAGAAAGTACTTGAGGGCTTTGGAGCATATCACTAAGCATTTTGAGCAAGAACCTCATTAAGCAACACCTCATCCCTCCTTGATAGTATTGGCTTTTCCTATAGACTCAATGTGATCTTGGATCACTAAAATGTAAAATTTAGAGTCTTGAGCTTTGAGCTTGAGCCAATCCTTTTGTCCTTCGAATTTTGAGGGGTCCACTTTTCTCATCCATGCCATGCCATTCATTGAGCTTTCCTGAATTATTTATCTTGAAATATCATTAGCTCAATTAGCTATATGTTGTTAGGAATTACCAAAACCACCTAGGGATAGTTGCACTTTCAATCTCCCCCTTTTTGGTAATTGATTACAACATATAGATCAAAGCTTCGACAAATGATAAGAAGATTGAAAAACATTGTCGCTTTGAGAAGTATGTGAAAAGCAAGAGCTCCCCCTAAATTTGTGTATAGTTTAAGATTTGCTTTGGACTGCATATGCACAATGAATTAGGATCATGGGTTACCCTTCCATGTCACATACATCTTGGTGGAGCGCTCAAAATGATAATAATTAAATACATGCACTCATCACCAAGCAAAGTGAATGATCATATAGAGATAAAAGGATAATGTCATCCAACAATCATTAAGGTAGAACCATATATGATCAACCACATGATCAACCAAGTATCACACAAAAGGCATAAAGTATCTCAAACAAGCAAATAAAGTTCAACCACCAAAACAAGAGAGAATAAAAAGCAACACTCTCTCTCGAAGCCTATGATCTATACATTTTTCTCCCCCTTTGGCAACAAGTTACCAAAAAGTTCATAGAAAATGCATAGTTCTAAACGACTCTCAGTCTTGGTCTTCAGCTGGTGTTGTAGAAATAACTCCAAGGACAAAGGCATCAATTGAGGTTGATGGAGCTGATGGAGTGGCTACTGGAGCTGGTGGTACTGAAGCTGTTGCTGGTGCAGATGAAGTTGCTCTGGTGTCTTTAACTGGCATTGCAGCAGATCTCTGACTTCTGGGCACTCTAGCAAATGCATCAGTGGTAGTCTTGCCCTTCCTCTCCTGTATTTCATCCTGAAGTTGCTCAACAATTGTTGTATCTTAGTGACCTTCACATCTAAGTCATAGAACTTCTGCTCCATGATCCTCTCCAAGCTCTCCTGATTTTGAGTCAGGGTGGCCAAGCCCTTCTCAATCCTCAGAGTGGAGGCAATCAAGTAGCCAAGCTGATCTTGCTTGCTCTTCAGGAAGATCTAAGATGCCTCCTCAGCAGTTGGCCTCTTAGCAGCCTTCTCATCCCTTGCCTTCTCCTTCTTCTCTTGTGCTTGCACAGAAGATGACTCATTTTCATCCATTACCACTGTGTTATCCTCAAAGTCTGGGTAGATGGGCATGTGATCCTTGTCCAAGAGATATGTGCCAGTGCCCATCTTGGAGTTGATTAGCTCCTGGATCTGTGGGGCATACCCACAACTTCTCTTTTGGTCAGCAGCTGTCCTCTTGATAGTTTCCACTATTAGGCTCATGACCTTGAACTTTTGAGGCACATCAAATATGTGAAGAAAATTAATTGCATGGCCTCTGATCATCTTGTGATCACCTGACTTTGGCAATAGAGTGTGCCTGAGGATCCAGTTGATTGTTGGCAATCCTGACAGAAGGTAATGTACTAATCCAAATTTGTGTGTCTCAAGAGCAGCATCTGGGATCTCTCTGTACATATGTGCCATGGAATTGTGATCCTTCTTCTTCTTGGCATAGACATCCAAGTCATCCTCATTCTCCATAGGAGCATTGATCAACTTTGCCCATTCTTCTACTGTTGATTGGTACCTAGTACCTTCAGACATCCAGACAATCCTTCCATCTGGGTAGAAGTGAGCTATGGAGTAGAACTGCATAATAAGCTCATCATTCCACTTTGTGAGCTTCTGCCCAACAAAGTCATCTACTCCACAAGCATTGAAACTGTCATACACTCCTAGATAATGCTCTTCATTCTTCCTGATGTACTCCCAGTCCACCCATCTCATATCACAGACTATTGGTTTCTTGTCAAGGAGCACTGTCTCATAGAAGTCCTGTTGTTCCTTTGTATGGAACCTGTAGTCCACAACAGTTCTTCTCCTGACTACATAGGGATCAGTCAATCTCCACTGTCTGAGTCTTGCATCCTTCCTCAGGTTCACGTCCTCAGCTACTGGATGAACATCATTGTGATCTGGAATTTTGGGCTTCAACTTCCTCAAGACATGTGTCTCATCATCATCATCATCATCTTCTTCTTCTAGAGCTGCTTCAGGCACTGGGGCCTTGTTCTTCTATCCAGTAGGAATATTCCTTGTATTACTCTTTGGTGCAGCTTTGGGCTTTGGAGCAGCTGCCTTGGGAGCTTCTTTGGGCTTTGATGAAGCAGCCCCTGACCTGATAGCATCACCGATAAGCTTTTGAGCTTTAGGTGCTGGTGCAGCAATCTCTTCCTCTTCTTCTTCCATCATGGAAGGCTTTCCAACAACCCTGGCCATGGTCTTCTTGACCCTTTCCTTCCTTTTCTTCCCTTCCGTAGCAGCCTCTTTGGGTTCAGATTCCAAAGGTACTTGAGTAGAGGCTCTGGCTTTAGACATGGGAATTCTTCTTGCAGGTGCTTTGGTCCTCATACCAGGCTTAGTGGCAGCAGTTGTGCCATATTCCTTCTATAGCACCTTCTTCTTGGAAGTGGCCTCATCCTCAACAACCACATAGTCTTCATCCTCAAAATTTGAGGTTCTCTTCTTTCTGGCCCTGGTGGCTGCGTTAGGCAAGTTGCTGGGTGTGCTCCTGCTACCATCATAGCTGCTAGAGGGACTAGTGCCCTCACTCAACTGAACCTGCTCCTCAGACTTGTTCTGACTGTCACTCTGGTCTGACATGTTGCAAACACTGACAACAGACCCTGTGAATAGATATAGATGAGGTAGAGTAGATGAGAATCACAAAATACAGAGGTTTTTGTAAAAGAATGAGTTAAAACTTAGTTTTAGTTTTCCACAGAAAGCATTTTGGATCTACCGATTTGCAAACTCGGTGATACCGAAGAAGCTTTTGGAACCTAAGCTACTGAACTCGGTCAGATCGAGTCACAGTTCAGTGGCACCAAGACTGCTAGGGTTTCACAAAGTCCTAAACTCGGTCACACCGATTTGCAATTCTCGGTCAAACCGAGAATCACATGTGCAATGGCTTTAGCCAAATCGGTGGAACCGATTTCTACAACTCGGTTGGTCCGAGATGGTTTTGGCGGAAACCTAACCCTAAATTTTTAATTCACATCTAAACTACAAAGTGATTTCGCTGGATAGGATGATCTCAATCGTGGCAAGATACATGGCAAAACAATGTGCTAGGAATCAGAGTGAGATTAGCACAAGGATCAAGTCCATACCCTAGTGCGGCGATGGACTTGCTACGACGGCAACGGCAGAGACGATTCCCGTTGACGGCAGCGGAGACCAGCGGCGGGAGGCAGCTGGCAACGAGGAGGATGATCCGGAGACCCAGGGAGGCAGGGCAGGCTGAGCGCAGGCTAAGGGGTTCCGAGAAATTTCCAAATTTTGGCCCAGGGATATATATAGCCTGACCCTGTCGGTGTGACCGAGTGGAACAAATCGGTGGCACCGAGATGCATAACTGCAAGCAGTTACTACAACTCGGTGTGACCGAAAAGTTCAAATCGCTTGCACCCAAATTGAAAACCTAGATCGACTTAGTGATCTCGGTATGACCGAAATGGATTTCTCGGTTAGACCGAAACGCACAAAGAAGTTTTGGAAGTTTAAGTCTATGACGAATCAGGGACTCCGAGTGCTTCTCACACAAAGTGGTTCGAATCTGACTTGATCAAATTTTGTGATGTAGCATGAACAGAGTTTGAGACTAGAAAAGCATAGATAGCTAGAGAAAGTTCTTAGGCATTCTTGTCCATCCACTCGGCAAAAGAAAATGAGACCAAACAATCAAAACTACAAGTGGATGTCCTCGAATGAGTAAAATATGCAACCAACATGCTCACACAATAAAATGACAAATGAAATATGTGGCAAAGCATGCACAACCATTCTAGCATCTATCAAGCAATTGGCGATGACTAGGTCATCTATATATGAGTATATTGACTTAGGAGTCAAATGAGAACATTTGATCATAGGTCATACTCATCTTTTAAGCTCAAGTGGGGTTGCCACTTTTACATAATGCATTGTTTTGTTCACACCATTAGAGTTGCTTTAGCTCAATTCTCAGAGTAAAGCTCCCCTAGATGCACTACAAAAAAAAGACACATCCGTGACATTTTGGGCCGAACGAATTTTTTTTCTGTCATACATATGACACTTCTATGACGATAATTGTGACAAAACCCGGTATCATCATAGATGTGGTGGGCTCCTACTTCTATGACAAAAAATCATGACAGAAAATGGGCTTTTCGTCCTGGGCGGGCTGGAGACGCAGCTGCATGACATTCTTTGGGCCATCCATGATGGAAAAAACCGTGATAGAAGCGAGAGGGAGGAAAAATTCGGGGAGTTGCCAGTTACAGTGGGAGGTCGGGGCCGAGCGATGCACGTTTCTCTCGTACACGTACGCGCGTGTGTGCGAGGCGTTGGCTCTAACTGAACCCGAGTGAGGCGTTGGGCTCTAACTGAACCCGAGCGATTACACTGCAGGCTACGCGTTACTGAACCCGAGCGATCGATCGATGGCTGTTAACTGAACCCGATGGAGCGATTCCTTTGCTACTACTGCTAACTGAAGCCGATCGATTG